>NC_056739.1:161501450-161598950 GCF_019279795.1 Protopterus annectens
CTTGTTCACACCCCCACAGAAGACAAATGAAGGTTCAAGGAATCGAACCCTGGGCATTAGCAGCTCACATTCCTAAATCAAATATTATAATGGCAAATTTAACATTAACCTGTATTTAAGGACTGAATTTTGAGTTGAAAGACTTGCACAGACCTGCACCTATTTTCTTCTTGTTAACAAGCAAGGATAACAGATCTGGACATAGATCACATCCACTCATAACACAGAACAGGTCAAAGCACAGCCATCCAGTAGTAACAAGCAGGTTGTGGAGTGAAAGAAAAACCTAGAAAATGAGACACCCTGCCAGCACACTAGACCTCAGTTTTAATAAGTTTGTAAAAAAATAAAACCAGCATCATGTAGGAACTAAGTCAGGACTTGGCAAAGGATCATGGCAAGCAAGAAGGCTGAACCCATGCACCAGAACCCCTAATAAAAGGCTCATGACATCTTGAAAGCGAGTTAATTGCAAAACCTACGATGGTCCAATAAAAGGTTAACATCTGTGTGCATGGCTGTCCTTAACCCTAAGACTCAACACAAAGTGTACCCTTAAAGCTTTACTTTGAAGTGATGTCACAAACTTTTGTTTCATCACAGAATCAGCACACTGTTCTAGTGGTCGTGTTACTCATGTCACACTACTACTACACAACAGCTTGTAGTTCTCATAAGCACCCAAGGCCAAACAGAGAAATTGAAAATACAGGGCCCCAGAAACATGAATTTTTGCAGAGCAGGTTCTTCCTCCTTCCATCCTGGTGCTGGTTACTTGCACTGACCATGAGTAATTTTGTTTGCACACCTGCTCTTTCTGAATAGCTCCCCTCTTCCCCCCTCTCTTCCTCTACCATTTTTTTTTATTTGGACCCAAGGGCAGCTATGCAAACAACTGTAAATTCATGTGGCAGCAAGTACTGTAACAGAAAAACGAGACCCCTGTAATTCAGATCATATGATCAACACTTGCCTAGTACAGTGATCACTTCCTCGGGTCACAGAACAAAACAAAAAGCACGACTAAGGATGCAAGAAATCAGTAAACAGAATCAACACTTGACCACAATGCTGCATCTAAATATGCTGGCTCAGTTCATAGGTTCATAGGCAAGTACTAAGTTATCTGCCCATGGGCATTTATAAGTCTAGCCACAGAGTGATGGCTTTCGCCTCCCCATTAGGTTAGTAACATGGGCCTCTGTCAACAGGGCTCCTGAAGTGATGCCAGGGTAGAACTTACGATTACCCATCCACTCACCAAGATTTCTCTTGAAGTGGGTCAGAGAGGAGCTGTCTCGAATATGGATTGGGATTCTATTCCAGAGTGAGGGGAGGCGCTGGGACAGGAATATATCCCTCCAGCATGTCATGTTTATTGTTGTACATAGTTTCAAGTTAGTTGCTAGAACGAGTGGTTCTGAGGGATCTTTTTTTTTTTTTTTTTGAGGTGAAGCATGTCCATTAGTTCAGGGTTTGACATGGCCCTATAGGTCAGGCATAGGTCACCTGAGCAGACGGTAAGCGACTGAGAACAGCTGGAGCTTTTTTAGTCGTGCTTCATAGGGTAATTGTTTAAGGCCCTTAATCCTCTTAGTGAGGTACTTCTGTGGTCTTTCTAGTTGATGCAGGTGTCTAGTGAGGTACATCCCAAATGGGGCATTGTACTCCATCATGGGCCTAATAAGTGAGTAGTAAAGGGGCACAATCACCTCCTTGGATCTGAATGAGAAACCTTTGTGATCAGGTGTGCCACATAGAAGGATTTCCTGACCGTTTTAGCTATGTGGTTATCAAAGGAGAGCATGCTATCTACTTGGGTACCCAGGTCCCTAATTACTTCTTCTGTACTTCGTGGATTGCCATCTATGTGGTAGTTTGTAGGTACTTTGTTTTTCCCAAATGGGATTACTATGCATTTTTTGGCATTTAGCTTGAGGCACCAGGATGTCTGTCTGTGTCAGCTGGAGAGTCAATTATTTCTCCCAATTTACAGTCATCTGCGAACTTGGTTAGCCAGTCCCTCTGCCTTTGTCTGTACTTCGGAGAAATATATACCAAACAGGAGGGGTCCCAGGACTGAGCCCTGTGGCACTCCGCTTGTGACTGGTTTAGAGTCAGACATGGCGCCTGACACTCTTACCATGTGGGTTCTGTCTCGCCAACTGGCAACCCATCTCGTGACATGGGGGCTGATATTTAAGCTGGTGAGTTTGTCTAAGATTCCTGAGTGTGGGATGGTGTCGAACACCTTAGCGAGGTCCAGATATGCTGTGTGGACCACCTTCCCTTCATCCATGGCCTTGGTGACCTGTTTCGAAGAAGTCGACCAAGTTCAGGAGGCAAGATCTACCTTTAAAGCCGAACTGGGTGGGGTCCAGTGTCTGGAGGTTCCCAATGTCCCTATTAACGAGCTCCATGGCTTTGCAGACCAAGCTAGTCAAGCTTATAGGGCGATAGTTCCCAGGGTCAGTTGTGGCATCACCTTTGTGGAGTGGTACGACTGTTGCTGTACGCCATTCTTTGGCTACACAGCCTGTAGAGAGGCTGAATTTGAATAGTGATTTGAGATGGGGGGTTAGTTCATTTTGAAGCTTGTGTAAGACGCAACCCTGGGATAGCATCTGGTCCCATTGATGCTGTGTTTTTGGCCTTTGCAAGGGCTGTCTTTACTTGTGTGTCAGATATCTGGAGCGTCACATTCTTCTGGGATGGGAGCTAGCCCCTTTGGTGGACGGGGGGGGGGGGGGGTGAAGTTTGCACTGAACTTATCAGCCAGGATGTTGGCAATGTCGGTTGGTTCACTGTATTTATGGCCATTATGCACTAGCTCTGAGCATATCTGACAGTTTGCCCCTACACGCTTGACATAGTTAAAGGCCTTGTGGCTATCCTTAGAGTCATTAGCTATTTTTCTTTCGAAGTTGGCCTTGGATGATTTAATGAGGGAGCGCAGTTTTTTTTACTGATGTTAATCAGAGATGCCTTTTTATTTTGGGATTTTGTTCCATCTTGCAGGAGTTTCCTCCTTCTGTTGTAAAGTTTATTTATGGCCGGGGTCCACCAGACTGGCTTCCTCTTTTTTGAGGAGTTGGTCTTGGTTTTACTTGGGATGGCTCGGTCCATGCATTCTTGAAGATGTTCATAGAATGCACTTGTAAAGGATTCTGCCATTGGGTCATAATTTTCCATTTGATTGGGAGCTTTGTAACTTCCCACCTCGGTCTTGAGGAGTGTGAAGTTGGCTTTAGAGAAGTTTTTTACCTTGATTTCCTTGACTGGGGGTGGGGGGGGGGGGTTGGGATGTAGATGTCTAGTGTGATTAGTTTGTGATCTGATCTTACCAATGACGAGTTTACCTCAGGTGTGGAACATAGGTTCCCCCATGATGGTGATGACCAGGTCCAGAATGTTGTCACCTCTTGTGGGAGTGGTGACCAGCAGTGCAAGGGCGTTTGAGTTTATAAACTCAAAGAAGCATTGGGCTAGGGCGTTTGAGCAGTTTTTCCAGTTAATGTTTGGATAGTTGAAGTCACCCAGTAGCACTGTGTTGGGTAGAATCTTCATACTTTCTAATGTTCTCAGGAATGCTGTGTGAGGGTCCTGAGACAAGGTGGGAGATATGTAGCAAGCTATAAATTACCCGCTGTCAACTGTACTTGGATGGTCGCAGAATCCGTGTACTGTGCTACTAACCTGGAGGTGTGGGTGTTCTTGATGAATATGGACACACACCCTCCTTTTGTGTTCCGGTCCTGGTTTTGGGACCTAAAGGTATGGTAGGAGTTATAGCCTGGTAGTGCTGGGGTGCTCTCTGGAGCCTTGAACCAGGTTTCTGTCATTGCACATACGTCAATTTCTTCCATACTAAGGAGAGCCTTGAGTGCGTGCATTTTGAGGTTTAGACTTCTGGCGTTGAGCAGCATTACCCTCAGTTTTTGTTTACTATTGCTGTTTATGGAGGCGGGTTTGTCTTTTGAGCCTTACCTAAAAAAGGCAGTACTGTGGTGGCAAGAGTCTTGGCCAGTACTCGAAAGCCCAGGGGCAACAGATGCAAGCAGTCTCTGGCAAAGCAACGTGGCTTGTCAAGCATGTCGTCCCAGGCTGACAAGTACTGGATCCCCTTTGAATGACACCAGTAGTTTAACCAATTGTTGAAACTGATCATTTTTTCTTCGTATGCTGGCATCATTTTGGGTGAGGGCAGGATGCTACTCAGAGTTAGTCATACCAGCCTGGGCTACATGGTCAGAGAGCCCCTCCAAATCTTTCTTCATGTAGTCCAGGGAGGTACGTCTCAGGTCATTTACGCCAACATGTACAATGACAGAGTCATATTTGTACTTGTTGTGGCGTGACCTGAGTGCATGTGTTATGTGGCGGATTCTGGCACCCGACAGGCAGCTAACGGTAACCTTCTCCTTGTTCAGTCTAGTCAGTGGGACGTCTGTGTGCCTGATAATAGGATCACCAATTACTAGTGTGTTATGTGCGTTATTTAGCCTTAGGGGCTGTTTTTGCTTGGCACACTAATGTTGTGACGTATGTGTTACCTGGTTTCTGTTGTGGGGTGGGGGTTGCTTGGGTGTATGCTTAGGAGGTCTCTGTTTAGGCAGGTTCTTATTTAGAGCCTCAGAGTATGTTTTTGCGTGTTTCTGAGTTGTTTTCTGGTGCAGCTATGGCTGGTCTACGAGTCTGGTAATGTGGTGCTAGTGTTACCCTTCTCCTTGTGACTGGTTGATCCAGACGTGGGTTGAGAGAGCTTAGCCTGCAGTTTGGCTGTGTAGCTGCATCTCTCACATATGTTTGTGTTGGTTGGGAGGAGGAGGGGGTGTCTGTGTAAATGAGGAAATTGTAACATTGCCTCAGGATGCCCAGATTCACCAGCTGGACTGGAGAGCACACCTGAAGCTGTCCCTTGAACATGCCTGAATAGATGGTTGGGACTGTATTGCTGATTGGAGGAGTAAAGAACCTTATACTTCTTGAGTATAGGGCTGAAGTGCAAGCTAGTGCTAGTTTTAGTAAGTGCCGGTCTTAAATTGCCTAATTTCTAGTGCTAGGTTGAAGTGTTTCAAGTGAAAAACTGAAAGTGCAGACTTAGTGGAGCATGGAATAGTTTAACCGCAGCTAAACAGTGCTGCGCAAAACCGCGCTAAGCGATTTTTATACCAGGGAGATTCAAAAAGGATAGAAATTAGCCCAAAATGGCCAATGAGCTACAAGTTGCTGGGCTGGGACCACTCCTACAGGGACAGATAGGCTGCTCGAGTTCCCTCTCTAAAAGTGAACAAGGAAGCCACCTAACTATCCAAGTATGATATGGGCAACACAGGAACCTTTACAACAGTCCTGGATTCAGCAAAGCCTGAAAACTGGACTAGACTAGTTCAGAAAGGCGGAAAACTATGAATATTTTTGCATTTCCCCCCCCAGAAACAGAAATGCAGAGCTTAAATTATTTTAAATACACAGAGGAGGCTAGCGCACTTGAGTGTGTAAGCTTGCGACTATGTTACAGGTAACAAATGCAAAAACAACAAACAGTAACTTTTTTCAAGTGAAACAAGGAAGTACGTACAGTAAGCAATGCAGATATCACTAGGGATCCACAGAAGCGCTGAAAAGCCGCGTTTTAGGTGGAATTAGCGTTTCAGGGAAATAAGCAAACAAACAAGCATACAAACAAAGCTAGATTCAGCAGGCTTGGATCTAGTCTATGCTACAGCAAACAAGGTGTACCAATGTCAGTAAGAAACAGTTCAAATATGCAGGCACTATAAGCCTTTAGTTAAATCCATTACCCAAAGTGCAGTGCTACTGAATTAGTAATTAAACTGAAAATTACTCTGACCAAAGGGGTTCTAGCATGTATTTAAAACCACCTCTAAATTTTCTTTATGTAGACATGTGTCCCTTTGTAACGCAGCCAATATATTCAGTGTAAGCATTGCAGACCTGCCTACACTGTTTAAATGCCATTACATACAGGCATAAGCAAATGCTGAGTATTAAAAGAAAACAAACATCTGCACATACATCCAAATTCTTAGCCTGTTACAGTAAATACTGGCAGTGTAGTTAAAAAGTACAAGCGTCTTAACATTATGAGCTGAGCACACTGAACCGGTGACCGGTAGTGCAACACAATAACACTACATGTGTATACCTACATGCAAATGGATCCAAGTCAAAATGTTGGCCAATGTGGTGAACTTTGCCCTTTTCTCCACTGTACTGCAATCTCAGAGTTGGTATATTTAGTTGGGAAAGGGCCAGAGGGTGCAGTCCACCACTTGGGTGGGTTTTATTTGTTTGTTTTTTTTAAGTTTGGCCGATAAGTCTAACACACTGAAGCATACTTCAGTAAAGAAACTGAAGTATCATTTAGGAATTATATAACCTTAACTAAAAAATACTTTTAAGCAGCTTTGCAAAACCCATTTGTTGGAAGCATTCGGCAATAGCATCAACTAAACATTCAACCCAATCTCACTGTTCCTTCTAAGAAAAGAGCTACATGCTAAAACTGTGGCTTACAGAATGCCACGCCAAACTTCACACCCCTTAATACTGTACATTTTAAGGACACAAAGCAGACCATGGAACCTGAACCTACAAACAAGTGCAGTGTTGTGAAAGTAATAACTGGGCTCTATTTATCTGACACACAGCTAATTCAATACAATGCAAAGCCAGACTTTCTGGAAGAAAAATCTTACCAAACTCATGCTCACCATTTTTGCATGAAAAACAAAAACTAGAACTTTATTATGAAATTGGAAATGAAGGCTGCAAAAAGTGTAATATGAAATTGGCAGGGTACACACCATAAATATGCAACCAAGTTCACGGAGAATGATCCCCCCATGCAAGAACAAGTAGCTCCCTACCCCATTATAAGCTCCCAAATTATAAGACACCAAGGTTAACTATTCCCAACCTCAACAAACTTTTTCATCTAAAATCAACTATCCCCACAAACCACTGCATTATAAAATCTCTTCCTGCCTTGGATGACATTATCTCTGGCACTCTCAAAGGAACAGTGCCTGGAAAAAAAATTACACTGACCATGCCACTAAGTACCCAAGCTTAAAAAAAAAACACACAAAAGCTGTCTTTTTAACATCCACTCACTTTCTCCAACCTCATTCTTTTTTTAGAAGGAAGTCACTCCAGGTGGGTACTCTAAATCTTCAAATATCCTCACCGCTTCAACTGGTCTGCGTATCATTTTCCAACATCCCCCAACTCCATCTCAATTCCCCCACCAACCCCCACACGTACTCTAAGTGGTGTTGCTATACTCTTCTACCCCCCCCCCCCCCCATAGGAAGTAGTAACCCCAGCCAAACCATGTGTACTACTTTAGAGAGCGATTAGAAAGAAACCTGGGAATGGGAGGCGGGTTTTAAGTTTAGGCTACAATCTTGATATGAAGGTAACACCGTTGGGTTTAGGGAGAAAAGGGGAACTCTAGGATTAGGATCAGGGCTCCACTACAACTATAGAGTGTGTTGTGGGCTGTTACATCGCGGAGAGCGCTAAAAGTCACCAACTCCTAATTACGTGACGCCCTCTCCTCAAATCCGCAACATAGCCACTGACAATTTAATATTTCTTAAAGTAATCTATTAATGTTTGCCATCATCTAGTAAATAAAGCTGTTTCTGCCTGACGTCCACAGATCTCAATTTACGTTATCAAACTTAGATAACATAAAACTTGACTTTCCTACCCCACGAATAACTTCCCCATACAAGTTCTCACTACTTCCCCACATAATATGCATGGATTATGCACCCACCGATTATAACCATCCAACTGCTTGCATTTCAAATCAGCACTACATTCACTTTTATTAATTCGAAACTTTGCGCCTTGCCTTTTCAGTATCCGGAACGTAGACGCAATGGATGCGCAGTAGTTCCTTCAATGAAAACGCATGGGATGACTACAATGCAACCCCCCCCCGTGGATCAGTACTCTACCCAGCTGTTAGCAAACAGCTTTTAAGGCTACCCGAGGACTAAAGGTTTGTTTCCACGGACCTGCTTCACCCGACTAAGCAATTTAAGTTACATCTGAAAAAAAAAATAAAAACTGGGCACATTTCCAAGCTGTTCTCACGTTTTTAAAATAATGCTACCAACATCCAAGAACGCATCTTACGCACTGGCCTAGCCGCCACCCTTCTGACATTAACAAAAAAAGAAACGTAGAGGAAAACCAAAAACTGTATTTTCCGGCTGGGTTATTAAAACTTAATGAAACTGCCTCATTAATCGCACTATATAATAAACTCCATTCACCCTGATCAAAAAGTGGCAGTGCGTGAAAGCTCCCCATTCAAAAGCATTACAAATGAGTTTCATCTACAACCCAACTAGGGCCACATGTCACGTGAAAGCCACCAGTCCAGGCCTCGTTTTAAAACAAATATAAATAGCTTAGACTGGTAAAACTTGAAGTAAAACAATTGAACGGCAATGCCTTTTAAGGAAAAAAGTAAACAGATTTCTCTTTACACCAACAAATAGCAGTAACACTGCACTACTCACGTTTAAGTCTATTACAGACACGAAACGTAGTGCTCGCTTGATTCTTACTTTAAGAAAAGGCCGCGCGCCGCTGTTTCTCAGTATATAAGGCGAAGGCGGGCTGGGTCAGAGGTCGCGGAGAGGAAGTGATGTTTTTCAGATATATTTTTGCTTTACATTAGTTTAGTGCTGTTTAAAAGGAAGCTTAGAAACTATGCACGTTTACGTTAATAATTATCAGCACAGGGAGGAATATGGTGTGGTAAATATTGTGTTTACATAATACTGTTGGTGTATTACAAAGTAGTAAGGGAAGTGCTATTGGATTGCATGTAGCTCATAGCTATTTTGGTAACTGTTTGTAGCCATTAAATTCCCGGTCTGTAAAACATACATATCCATACAAAGGCTCTTGTCGAGAGATGTGCTGTATGAACACAATTTTGTATTTCTGTGTATTATGTTTGGGGATGCTATCCAAAACTCGTTGTTAATAAGTACCCAATTTAACATTTATTGCAAGATTTTCTTTTGGATATGTCCCCATACAAACAAAAGCAAGAGTGGAATTCCAGTATTTAAATTCAGCTTCCTGAACTAACACTCAATTCTGATCTGACGTCTGTCTTCAAATCTTTTAAGTTACCTTACTACTTCAAACAGGCTTTGTTTTTCAACAGTAGCACCGGCTTTCGCACGGCTAGAGTAGTTGACATGTCTAGTGCTGTTGATAGTACACAAATGACGCATGATTGCCTTGCCCTGCAGATTTGCCTTGTAATTTACCCTCTTTTTCATTGTAGTGAGTTGGTATATATAAGCAGCGGGTGTGGGTTTATAAATAAATTGTAGTATATCTATACGTGCCATACTTCTCAACTGTACAGATTTTCGCAGAATGTCTAGATTTCTGTTTCATATGATTGGTCCGTTTTTCATAAAATTGTGGTTTTCTGGCAAATCATTGGCAAGTAATTGAAGTCAGAAAATAGTGCTAGACATTTGAGTTTCAGACTTCATACCCTTCAGAAAATTCATGCTATCAAAAAACTGTTATTCTATAAACTTTCTAAGTTAGTAAGAACAATATTTAAAAGTTGTCCATATTTTTGGCCCTTTGCCCCCCCCCCCCCCCCATTATTTATTTATGTTGTAAAAGGTTGAGTGGTGTGTAAGTGGCTGAGGTGTGAAATTTCTTGAGTGTCAATTGCCTGAAGCCTAAGATGATGAGGAAACACTAATCACTGTTGTCCATAGAAAATCATTGCTGGCCCATTTTTTCTGCTTAATTTGAGATAGTGGCTTATTTTACTTCATACTTAAAAAAAAAAAAAAAAAAAAAAAAAAAAAAAAATACATGCTGCTTCGAGTAATCTTATTTTTGTCTATTATTCAAAAAGTGTTCCTGACTGATTTTACCTTTGTTTTTGAGTCTGAAAATTACCTAGTGTTTGTTAAAATATAGGTCTCATTGTTACAAGTCGCTAACCTTTTCCGAACATGCTTTTAGACCAGTGATGCTGAACTTTTTGGGCTCCGTATGTCAAAAATTCGGAAAATGCCAATCGTGACTCTGGTGATGTGTCACACACACACCCCGAACAAAGGAGAAACAATTTTTTACATATTCATTTATTTAAAAAAATATAGTCCAATCATGTGTGCTATGTATTATAAAAGTAAAAGAAAAAAAATCAGTGACTTACAATAGAGAAAACAATATGCACCCTAATAATTGGGCTTAAATAGTGCACCAAAAAATTACCCTACTTTTAATGTAATTTTGAATTGAACTGAAAAAGTATGTAACACATTGCATTTGATTTGATTATCAATTAATGACTTTTTTGTTGCTGTGTTTTAATAAATAAGTGCAGGGTCACATATTTCTTGTATTTCTGTTCATTCAGATTCTTTGGTAACTCGGGTGTTGGTGAACGCTGGTATGTCACCTTTGTGTCATAGGTTCGTCATCACTGTGTTAGACACACACCAAGTAAGATTGCTTACCCACAGTCCCAAATGTGGCACATTCAGTGTGATCATCAATCATTGACATTTTTCACCCCAGTGTCCTTAGCATGGAGGAGTCTCGTTCCTAACTAGTTATGTGTCCTTGTGCGTTTCTGTGTTTCAGTAAAGGATATTCCATTTTTAACTTAACTGTGGACTATCTACTATTTTCTATTTGATTATTTTGTAGCACATATTTTAAAGTTATATCTTATAGTTCAATTTTTATTAAGTGAACTAAGTGCTTATCATAATTTAGGAAGTGAACATCACACCCTCCACACTGCAAAATTTCTTCTTGATTTGTTTTTGTCCTTAGGAGTCTCATGATTTGAGTGGTAAAGGGTAAATGTTATTTTCAAGGATACCACAACGTGAAGTTTTTTAGTTTTACTTCAGCAGTTTACTCTGTGCATGTCCATATCTCTTTTCCACACAAGGATTTTATTTTTCTCACTGGCAAATTTACTAATATTTTCCTGGCTCGTTTTACAGTGGTTAACATGTACAACCAGAAAAGTTGCACTACTTGTTTGGTGTGTTGCTACAAGCAATCATACTCATAACCTCTTGACAAAATTGTCTTCCTCACTATTGATTGCTGCCATCTAGTTTCAAAGTAGGACCAAACCTAACCTGTAAAAGGTGACAAATGCCTTGGTGATTTAGTGGATTGTTAACTGTCTTTGTTACAAAGTTTTAATTAGGAACTCATTTGTTAGAGAGTTACTGCAAACTGCCACACTTCTGCTTTTTAGCCCACTCAAAAGTGGAATAGCAACTCATTTGTTAGAGAGTTACTGCAAACTGCCACACTTCTGCTTTTTAGCCCACTCAAAAAGTGGAATAGCATTTTGGCTGTCTAAGACAACAATTGAACATTTCCCTTCCAGTTTCGGGATTATATAATTGTAGCGATCTTTAAACTACGATGAGGACAACTGCTACTTAGGTAACAGGATCCAAACAGATTAACCATTTTTAATTTGTACAAATGTTATAAACATTTAAAAACGTTTAGTAATTTTTCAGTTTGCAGGCAGAGAATAAAATGAATACTTTGGAATATAATAAACAAAATGCCTTGACAGAAAGATGCTGTCTTTGCTTGATAATGTGGGTTCATGAAAAAGCAGTTGAAAACATAAGTACTGTGGCCTGTGTCTCTTTAGTACACAAATAAGTCCGCACTATCTGCTTTCTGCATGCTGACATTCCCGGATGAATATTCATGCCAACAAGTAAAACAGCAAGATGTTTATTCATGAATTTAGTAAAACGTCACCTGGTGCTGAGTGTTGGGCGGGTTTTGAGCAGGCCTTGCTACTACGCATCGGGGGGGGGGTACTGTTGTAAAACAAAGCCCTTTACTCAGCTTCTCCTTGCTCATAAAATGATATACACATCTTCATCATATTCAGCAACCAGCACCATTTCATAGGTTCATACTAGGCTATCTGCCCTAGGGCATTTATAAGCCTAGCCAGAGTGTGTTTGGCTTTTGCCACCCGTTTTAAAATAATTTTGCTATGCCCTTTTTCGAGGTTAGTATACTGTGCCTCTGTCTAACAGTGACGCAGAAGTGATACCCGGGGTAAACCTATGATCTCCCATCCACTCATCAAGATTCCTCTTGAAGAGAGTCAATGAGGGACTCTGCCTAACCTGGACTGGGATTTTATTCCAGAGTGAAGAGAGCCTCTGGGTTATGAATCTGTCCCTCCAGCATGTCCTATTTCTTTCAGTGCTGAGGTTCAAGTCTCTCGAGCGCATAGCTCGATGGGATTTGGATTTTCTGAGGTGCAGCATGTCCATTAATTCCGGGTTGGACATGGCTTTATACGTCAGGCACAGATAGCCTCTGAGCAGGTGGTATGCCACTGAGTAGAGCTTGAGTTTCTTTAACCGGGCAGCATATGGCATCTGTTTGAGCCATTTGATCCTCTTGGTGAGGTACTTTTGGGGTCTTTCTAGTTGCTGCAGGTGTCTGGTAAGGTACATCCCAAAAGGGGCATTGTACTCAATTATGGGCCTGATGAGGGATGAGTAAAGAGGCACGATGACCTCCCCTGATCTAGATGTGAATCCTTTCATGATTAGGTGGGCTGTATAAAATGTTTTTCTAACCACTTTGGCCACGTGGTTGTCAAATGAGAGATTGCTATCAACTTGGGTCCCCAGGTCCCTAATTGCTTCTTCTGTACTTAATGGATTACCACCTATGTGGTAATTTGTGGGCACTTTGTTTTTGCCAAAGGGGATGACTATACACTTTTTGGCGTTTAGCTTGAGGCCATGGCTCTGGCACCGGTTGTCTGTTTCTATGAGGCCCTTTTGGAGGATGCTTGTGTCGGCTGGAGTGTCGATTATGGTGCCCAGTTTGCAGTCATCTGCAAACTTGGTCAGCTACAGTCCTTCCGTGTTGGCCTGTACCTCCGAGAAATATATACCAAACAAGAGACGTCCCAGGACTGTGCCTTGTGGGACACCACTTGTAACTGGTTTGGAGTCTGACATGGCTCCAGCAATTCTCACCATGTGGGTTCTGTCCTTGAGCCAGTTTGCAACCCATCTAGTGACATAGGGGTTTATATTTAAGCTGGTGAGCTTATCTATAATGCCCGAGTGGGGTATTGTATCGAAGGCTTTTGCGAGGTCCAGGTAGGCTGTGTGGACTACCTTCCCCTCGTCAATGGCCTTAATGACTGTTTCAAAGAAATCAACCAGGTTTAAGAGGCAGGATCTGCCCTTAACAAAGCCAAACTGGGTAGGATCTAGTGTCTGTAGGTCCCCAATATCTTTATTTATGAGGTCCATGATGATCCTTTCCATAGCTTTGCAGACCAAGCTAGTCAGGCTTATGGGGTGATAGTTTCCAGGATCCGTTGAGGCACCACCTTTGTGGAGAGGGACCACCGTTGCTGTACGCCACTGTTTGGGTACATAGCCTGTAGTAAGGCTGAGATTGAACAGCAGTTTTATGTTTGGGTTTAGCTCTTCTTGGAGTTCATGTAGGATGCAGCCCGGGACACCGTCTGGTCCCATTGATGCTGTGTTTTTTGCTTTGGAGAGGGCAGCTCTTACCTGAGCATCTGAGATGTCAGGGGGGCAGCACTCTGCTGGGATAGATATTTGCCCTTTTGGTCGGGAGGGAGAAGTTTGCGCTGAACCTGTCAGCTAGGATGTTGGCAATGTCTGTGGGTTCGGTGTATTTTTTGTCATTTTGGACTAATTCTGAGCATATCTGGGAATTCCTACCCAGGCTCCTAACATAACTAAAGAAAGCCTTGTGATTATCCTTGGTGTCCTGTGCAATTTTTCTCTCGAAGCTGGCCTTAGACGATTTTATGGGTGCCCGTAGTTTTTTGCTAATACTGATCAGAGATGCCTTCCCTTTTTGGGATTTTGCTCTATCATGTAGTAGCTTCCTCCTTCTATTGTATAGTTTGTTTATGGCTGGGGTCCACCAGACAGGACGTCTGCCTTTGGAGGATTGGGACTTGGTTTTATTTGGGATTGCATGATCCATGCATTCTTGAAGGTGTTAATAGAATGCGTTTATAAAGGATTCTGCTGTCTGGGCTGTATTTTCCACAGGCCCGAGGGCTTTGAAGGATTCCACCTCGGTTTTGAGGAGTGTGAAATTTGCATTAGAGAAGTTTTTCACTGTGGTTTTCAGGGCAGGGGGTGGAGT
Source organism: Protopterus annectens (assembly GCF_019279795.1). Classification (NCBI taxonomy): domain Eukaryota; kingdom Metazoa; phylum Chordata; order Ceratodontiformes; family Protopteridae; genus Protopterus; species Protopterus annectens. Next base: position 161,515,701 of record NC_056739.1, read on the forward strand.
CGGGATGTGAATATCCAGTGAGATTAGTTTATGGTCTGATCTTACCAATGAGGGATACACTTCTGGTCTGGAGCATAGAGTGCCCATGTTGGTGATGATCAGGTCCAGTATGTTTTCCCCTCTTGTGGGAGTGGTAACAAGTTGTTCCATAGCATTTGAGTTTATAAATTCTAGTAATCTTTGGGCTAGGGTGTTGGAGCTAGAGTAATGCTCCCAGTCTATGTTTGGGTAGTTGAAGTCGCCCAATATAATGGTGTTTGGAGAGAGAGACCTTCATATTTTCCAGTGTTCTCAGGAATATTCCAAACTTTACTCTTCGGTCATCTGAAAAACACTCCTTGAATTCTGTAAACCAAAAAAATCTATAGGTCACAGTTTATACTCCTACTTAGTGGTCAAAGCCTGGACCAACATTCACATTTATATTACAGCAATGTGTTGTAGTCACATATTCAAACAATCCTTAAAGGAATTCCTCCCCGACTCTTTGCTCTGCACCTGTCTTACACCAGTCTGACACTAACCTATATTTCTTTCCCATGCTTTTTTCCTCTCTCCTTTCTTTCTTCTGTAATTATCCAAGTCTCTAACCACTTATCCTATTGCTCCCTACTTTAAATTATTTTTCTCCTCTCTCCCCATTTGTAATAACTCTTTACCTTATCTCACTTTTTTTTCACCCATCTGCTCTTTTGTGTATCATCTGTTATATCTAATGATATTATTTTATTTGTGGTTTGTTCAATATTTCACTGAATGTTCTACTGATTTAACTGCATTTATCTTGTATGTAGATTCTTCCTTTATTTGTATGTTTTTTCCTTATTTTTTCCCTATTGTATAATTTCACTGTTATTTTACATACATTTTAGTATGTTAATATTCTGTAGTTTATTAATTGTATTATGTCTGTGGAGCTTTTCTCCCCCAACCTCTGCTGAAAATGGGATTATATGCCCAATAGGACTTTCCTGGTAAACCAATGTCAAATAATGTAAACTAATAACACTAGAAGTTACTTTCAACCCCCCCCCCCCAGCTACATTTGTTTTCTGATTAATTTTACTTTTTTTTCTTGTAAATTACTTTTATTGGAATTTATGGTTAGTTTTTGTTGCAATACAGTGCTACAAATTAGCATTTAAAAAAAAATATCAATAGGACTAGCCATCCAGCAGTGTGAATATTGACTGTAGATTGTTACTGTTTTATGTGACACCTGACCCCATGTGCAGAAATGGGGGAAAGGGGTTATGGATGGATCTTTAAGTGGAAGGCAACAATCCTTAATCTTTTTCAGGGATTTGATGGCTGACAGAATATTTATCAAAGGCTGACAATATCAGTGATGTTTATCTGTCAGTTCTGGCACTGCCTTTCTACAGTATAAGAAAGTGTGATAAATGCTGCCATTAACTCTGTCTTTGTTCCGTTTTTTCTAACAAGAGTAGAGCACTTATCAGTAGTGACCAACACCCCAAAACAAATTGAAAATTACATTAGGTAAGCGCATCAACATTAGTAACACGTATATTAAAAATAAAGGTAGTAACCGAAGTAAGCCAAAAAAGCAGGTCCATAGCAACCCCAAAGTTCTAAGGTAAGAATACTTTATGTAACACTTTGCAGTACTGACATAAAGATAACATACATATAAACAGGCCTAAATAGTGAAGATGAAAGGTGAAGGAGGAGATGGTAAGTGGAGCATTAGACTTCGTGACAATGAAAGGCAGAAAGTGAATGGAAGTATAATGTGAAATGATTGTGGTAGTTCTGTGGGAGTGGCTGCATCTTTGTGAAGAAATATCTAACAGTAGGGATATATTTAAAAATGAGGAGGAGGAATGGGAAATTAGGTTATGTGATCAGAATATACACACTGGCATTTTGCTCTTGCAGATAGATGATTTGAACTGAGATTATAAAAATGGGGTGTGGAGTAATTTTCAGATGGCCTGGCAAGGACTCCCAGAGTTTTGGTCTGAGGGAGGGAAAAAAACTGTAGTTAGTATGTAATTTCAATAAATAACTAATGTTGGCACTAGTAGGGGTTTAAGCAGGGCAACAGTCTCCAATATATGCTCCAGTAGCACCAAGAAAATACTGTAATATAAAAATGTTGTTTCTGCTATACTGTATCTGCTACTGGCCCACAACCCCAAACAAAAGTAGTCTGTTTTGCTATTTTTACAACTTGCACAGGGTTTGAGGGACAACAGTCCCCTTTACATGCAGTGACAGCAGCATACACTAAATGTCAAGAAAGTGCAATAATATAAGAAAAAGTGTCATAAGAAGCACATCAAAACAGAGAAAGAAAAAGAAAACTGCCAAATGGACAAAAGTCTTTAACAGTACTCAACCATTTGAATTTAATCATTAAAACTGCTTCAATTAAAGATTAAATTTATTAGATCAGCTGTTGTATAATATATGAATAGTTACATTACATTACAGATGCTTTCCATTGTTAACATACCAAATAACTTTCATGCAACACTTTTTCACTTGATAATTTTTATGCAGTTTTAGAAATATAGCCTTATTAGCAATAAAAAAGCCATGCCTACATCTTGATTGAATAAAAAAACACAATATGCATAATGTAAATAATTTTCTGATAGAGAGATGAAAAGTCAGCAAGCAAAGGAGAGTAGTAGTGCTGAAAATTGAATTCATCCTCAAGTGTTGGTGAGTACCTTTGTAAGGTGGACCCTGTGTTTCACAAAATCTCACCAAGGTGACACTGAGATACATATATATATAAACTGTATTTATATAGCATATATCATGGACAGAAGTAAATCAAAAATAAAAAAGATAGCTGGGTGCACAAGACCAGGATAAAAAAGTGCCCAATCCTGGTAGGCACACTGGTGCCAGGACTGAAAAAAATGACCGGGTCAGGGGGAGGATGGCCTCCCTGTTGTAGAAGGAAATAGCAGTCCACAAAAACAACAAAAATTGATTGGTCAAAGAAGAGCCATAAAGACGATAGAGTAGACTATTGAGGATAAGAAAGCAACTATGTATTAATACTATTATGTAAAAAGCCCAGAATTTTCAGACACAAGATATACAAGATGATTAACAGAGAAATTAGAGGAAAGAAAAATACTTCCGCAGGAAAAACTGTCACAAGCTTCAAATAAAAATTTGCTTTCTTTAATACAACAGATTTTTGAAAAACAGTATATAGCTCAAGAAACTTTGATCTCTTTGGAAAAAGAAGCATTCGAGGAAGTGAAAAAATATAAACAACAAAACCTAGAGATATTTGAAAAATATAAAAAAGAAATATGGACATGGGAAAGAAAATATTTGATATGGTGCAATATTTATGCAAAGGAGAATGCCAAGTTAACTAATATATAGAGAAGGCACTTTCAAAGATGTTCAAAGAAAGCTACAGGTGAAGGCATCCAGATATGGAAATTTTCACAATAAAAAGATTAACAGCAGAAAGATTTAATGTAGAAAAGACGATTAGTAAAGCAGAAGTTAAAGAAATAGAAGTTGAAGTTATGGAGTGCCTGCAAAGTGAAGGATTTAATGTAGAAGGTATAACAGATTACATCACAGCATGATGGAGTGAGTCCCCAGAAAAAGGAAAAGCATGAAGATCAAGAGAAACATGAAGAAGAAATATGGACAGGGGAAAGGAAAATAAATTTAATATGGTGTAATATTTATGCAAAGGAGAAAGCAAAACTAACTAATACAAAAAGAGCAGCACCAAAGATATTTGAAAAAAATATATAGGCAAAGGAATCCAGATATGGAAAACTTTACAATACAAAAAAATAAGACGACTAAGAGGAAAGGTAGAAAAAGAGATTAGTAATGGAGAAGTCAAAACAATAGAAACTGAGGTATTGGAACAGCTACAAAGAGAAGGATTCAGTGTAGAAAATCAAGTGCAGAAAGCACCACAACAGGATATAGCAATGGATATCCAAATTAAGGGGAACCAGTGGAACAGGAAGCAACTGGTCAGGTGCCATATCAAGATATTTTGGAGCCTTCCACAGGAAACCGGTATAAATGATCATTTGAAGCTAGGCAGCAAGGAAAGAAACCGGAAACTCTGATGCAGTCAATGTTGAGTAGTGATAGGCCAGTGTTCCCATATGACAGAACAACAGATGACACAGGATGAAATTGAAGAGAATGTGTCACAGGAAGATGCTATAGAACTTTCTATAGAACGCCCGCAGGAAATGGAAAACAAGGGATGTGCCCTCAGTATGGAAGAAAATTAGTTAAGAGTTGCTTGATTTAATAGACAAAGACAGATATATCTTGATCAATTAGAGAAATAGACTGCAGAAGGTTAATAAAACCCCAAAAGTCAGAAGCTTGATAAAACAAATGAACACAGTAATTAGGACTGTCCATAGAGATCCATGAAATATAACAGAAGTAAACAGAATATATTACTGTGCTGCCAAATTAATAACTGATAAAAGTTCTACCACAGGAACACAGGGTAGCGAGGGAAAAGAGGGGACAAAAGCGAATACCATCATGGAAATATAGAATAGAGAAAACTATAAAGCAGCTAAGACAAGAAGTGTCATTGTTAGAAGATTATAGAAGAGGGAACAGATCAACAAAAATATTAAGATAGATGTGATAAAAGCAATGTGCATTATTAGAACAGACCAGGATCTATTATGCACTATTGGAGATAAACTAGAAATTTCAAAACAGGCGGAAAGACTTAGAAGATACAAAGATAAATATAAGGGAAAATCACAAAATAAGCAATTTACTGATGACCCAAAAAAGTTTTATAGAGAATTGGAAAGTAAGGTAAAAGGAATTAAAAGACCGCAAAAAAAAAAAAAGAGGAAGTAGATACATTTTGGAGAAGTATCTATGAAGATCCTGTGGAACATAACAAAGATGCTAAATGGATAGAAGAAGTAAAAGAAAAAATGAGAAGTTTAAAGATACAGGAGATGAAATGGGATGAAATAACAGCCAGAGAGACTGAAACGAAGTTGAGAAAACCTCTAACTGGAAAACCCCAGGCCCAGATGCAGTACCTAACTTTTGTCTTAAAATATTAACTTCTTTGCACGAGGCTCTAGCCATGAGTAATAACTGTTTATATGTGCACCCTGACCACACACCACACTGGTTAACAACAAGAAAAACAATACTCTTACTTAAGAGTGAACCTGCAAGCTACCCTAAAAATTATACACCAATAACTTGTCTGACGACATATAATCTATACATGGGAATTGACGGTGACAGAGTTTATAGTCATCTAGAAGAAAACTCAATTATGGCAGTAGAACAAAAGGGCAATAAAAGAAAATCATACGGAACAAAGGATCATTTGTTGTTAAAGTTATAGTGGAGAACTGTAAGAAGGGGACAAATCTAAGTATGGTATGGATTGACTACAAAAAAAAAAAGCATTTGATAGTATCCCACATTCATGGATAAAAGCGTGCTTAAAAATGTATAAGATACACCCTACACTGATTGACAACATTGCAGTAACCATGAAACAGTGGCAGACTACTTTGCAATTAAGCCATGATAAAGGACAGATTATTATCCCAGGGATAAAAATCCAAAGGGGGATATGCCAGGGTGACTCTCTTGTCACTGTTGCTATTCTGCCTTGCCATTAATCCATTAAGCTATTTACTTAACAGCTTAGGCCATGGCTACAATTTGGCTTCTAGAAAACAACAAAGTCTAATGACTTCTCATCTTCTCTTTGTCAATGATTTAAAACTGTATAGCTCATCAGATGAACTGAAAGCACAGCTGCAGGTTGTCAAAACTTTTTCAGATGATATTGGAATGTCATTTGGTCTTGATAAATGTGCAAAAGCAACCTGTAAAAAAGGAAAACTGCAGCACCAGGAAAACATCAGTTTGGGACAAGAATGTGATATAAAAGAAATTCAGCAAGAGGGAGTGTATAAATACTTGGGAAATGAAGGATCAGCAATAAAACATGAACAAATGTGAATAAAGCTCAGTAAGGAATACTTTAGAATACTTAAATTAATCCTGAAAGCATTGACATCTAGGAACAAGATCCAAGCCATAAATCAATTTGCTCTTCCTATCCTAACTTATAGTTTTGCAGTGATTGACTGGCCCCAAAAAGTGTTGGATAGATAGGATATTAAAATAAGAAGGATGCTTCATGACACCAAATGATTTATAAAAATCAGTGTATGCCATGATTATATATTCCCTGTTCCGAAGGAGGGATGGGCCTTGTTGAAATTGATTACATGTATAGATCTGCAATTGTGGGACTCCACACATATCTACTGGCCTCACAAGATCCAAATGTAGTGAAAATTTTGAAACATGAGGAGAATAAATCTAAGATGACATTCTTCTGAATTTAACAGAAGCATATAGATGTCGAGCAGGAATGGAAATCAAACCAGAAGTGGATAAAAACCAGACAGAAACTGAATGTGCTAAAAACAAAAAGAATATAAGGTGAAGGATCAGATGAGAAGGCAAGAAATGTGGAAAAAACATAAATATAGTTGCAAGTATAGAAAACTTCTGGCAGAGCCTCATGTTGATCAAGAGCAAATGCAGGAATGGTTAAGGAGAGGTGAATTCACATCAAGAAATGAAAGGTTAATATTGGCAGCCCAAGACAGTGGGCTACGTACACGCTGGTTTACAAAGTTCATTGAACGTGGGAGAAACAGACGTATGTAGGTTTTGTAAAACCAAATTGGAAACAGTCATACACCTTGTTGCTGGTTGCGACACACTAATGGCACAGGGACTGTATACTGAAAGGCATAATAAAGTGGCAAGACTGTTACACTGGAGATTGTGCAAACATTATGGTATCAAAGTGGCTGAAAAACACTGGAAACATGAGCCACAAAGAATCGTAGAAAATGATGGTTTATATCACATGGGATCACCAAATACCAGCAGTTCAAAAGATAGATGCTAGATAACCAGATGTAGTGGTCCAAGAAAAGAAGACAAAAGTAACATTGATCATTGAAATCACCACATCCAGTGACTACAGTGTCTTGTGTACAGAGAGACACAAAGTCATAAAATACCTTTATCTGCAGGCAGAAACGAGAGCCATGTGGAAGAAAGATACCCAGACAGTTCCAATAGTAGTAGGAGCAACTGGTCTTATAAAAAAAAATTTACAATTGCTTTTAGATATGTTACCAATTCATGTAACACCGTACAAATTGCAGAAGGAGTCATTACTGGGCACATTGCGGGTGCTGCAAAGAGCACTTTTGGCAAACATCAATGAGTGAAACAATAGTAATTGCATGAACTTTAATCATAATTTGACTTAGGAATGGGGTTCATTCCCATCATGGTATTAAAAACCCGTAAGACTTGGAGAAATTAAAAATCAAGAAAGTACTCCTCACTAGACCCATTATAGAATACAGTGCCCCATTTGGTATGTACCTCTCAAGACATCTACAACAACTGGAAAGGCGGTAGAAATACCTCACTAAAAGAATCACAGGCCTAAAGCAGATGCCCTATGCTGACCACCTTAAAAAACTCCAGCTATACTCTGTCGCATATTGTCTACTCCGAGGCAATCTCTGCTTAACATACAAGGCCATGTCAAACCCAGAGTTGTTGGACATGCTACACTTAAAGAAATCCCAATCCCTCAGAGCCACATACTCCAGGGATATAAATTGTCATCACAATAAACAAAACGTGCTGGAGAGATAGGTTCCTGACCCAGAGACTCCCCAGACTCTGGAATAGACTACCCATACATGTCAAGCAGAGCGCCTCTTTGGCCCTCTTCAAAAGGGACCTTGATGATTGGATGGGACAAAGGAAATTCACCCCGGGAATCACGTCAGTCGCCCTGCTAGACAGGGGTCCAGGGAAGTAAATAGTGTGGGAAGAAATAGCCAGGGAATTGTTATGGCTAGGCTTGTATAGGCCCTAGGGCCAATAGCCTAGTACCAACCTATCAACCAATAAGTGGGGATGCACAAGCCAGTGCATTTCTTTGTGCCAGTCCCAAGCCCGGAATAAATGGAGGGTTGCATCATGAAGGGCATCCGGTGTAAAATTTTGCCAAATCATACATGCGGACAACAGTACAGATATACATACTGGATCAGTCAAGGCCCGGGTTAACAATGACCACTGCCAGTATTGTTGGCCAACAGGGTGCTGGCAGAAATTGGGCTACTGTTGGCCGAAGGAGGAGAAGTAGGGGAATGCATGCCCGATGGCAGGTAAAGGCTAGGACTGTGATAGTGAGGGTCAGAACTTTGAATGTTGGCAGTATGATTGGTATAGGGAGAGAGCTAGCTGATATGATGGACCAAAGGAAGGTTGGTATATTGTGTGTGCAAGAGACCAGATGGAAGGGGAGCAAGGCCAGGTGTATCGGCGGCAGGTTCAAATTGTTTTATCATGGTGTGGATGGGAGGAGAAATGGCATAGGGGTTATCCTGAAGGAACAGTATGCTAAGAGTCTTTTGGAGGTGAAAAGAGTGTCTGATAGAGTGATGTTTATGAAGCTGGAAGTTGATGGTGTAATGATGAATGTTGTTAGTGCATATGCTCCACAAGTTGCGTGTGCGATGGATGTGAAAGAAAAAATTCTGGAGTAAATTGGATGAAGTGGTGATGACTGTACCCAAGGGTGAGAGACTGGTGATTGGAGCAGATTTCAGTGGGCATGTTGGTGAAGGGAACAGAGGGGATGAGGAAGTGATGGGTAGGTATGGTGTTAAGGAAAGGAATGCAGAAGGTCAGATGGTAGTGGATTTTGCGAAAAGGATGGACATGGCTGTGGTGAATACGTATTTTAACAAGAGGGAGGAGCCATAGGGTGACATACAAGAGTGGAGGAAGATGCACACAGGGTCAGTCTGAAGGAGATTGGAGACCTGTAAAGTGGTGGCAGGGAAAGTGTAGTTAGGCAGCATAGGATGGTGGTTTGAAGGATGACATTGGCAATCAAGAAGAGGAGGATGAGTGTGAGGGTAGCACCAAGGATCAGATAATGGTGGAAATTGAAAAAGGGTAATTGTGAGGTGGAGTCCAGAGAAGAGTTAAGACAGGCACTGGGTGGCAGTGAAGAGTTACCGAATAGCTGGGTAACTACAGCAGAGCTAGTAAGACACATGGTCTAGAAAGGGGCTTGGTGTGACATCTGGAAGGAGCATCTGGAAGGAGGAAGGAGGACAAGGAGACCTAGTGGTAGAATGAGACAGTACAGGGAGTATACAGAGAAATAGGCTGGCAAAGAACAAGTGAGATTGTCCGAGAGATGAGGAAAGTAGACAAGAGTATAAGGAGATGAGGTGCATGGCAAAGAGAGAAGTGGCTAAGGATAAGGTGTATGAAGAGTTGTATGAAAGGTTGGACACTAAGGAGGGAGGGAGAAAAGGACCTGTACTGATTGGCTACACAGAGAGACCGAGCTAGTAAAGATGGGCAGCAGGTAAGGGTGATAAAGGATAATGAGGCAAATGTACTCGCAAGTGAGGAGAGTGTGTTGAGCAGATGGAAAGAGTACTTTGAGGGGCTGATGAATGAAGAGAATGAGAGGGAGAGAAGGTTGGATGATGTGCGGATAGTGAGTCATGAAGTGCAGTGGATTAGCAAGGAGGAAGTAAGGATAGCTATGAAGAAAGGAAAGGCTGTTGGTCCAGATGACATACCTGTGGAAGCATGGATGTGTTTAGGTGAAATGGCAGTGGAGTTTTTAACTAGATTGTTTAATGAAATCTTGGAAAGTGAGAGGATGCCTGAGGAATGGAGAAAGTGTTTTGGTACTGATTTTTAAGAATAAGGGTGATGTGCAGAGCTGTAGTAACTACAGAGGGATTAAATTGATCAGTCACAGCATGAAGTTATGGGGAAGAGTAGTGGAAGCTAGGTTAAGAAGGGAGGTGATGATTAGTGATCAGCAGTATGATTGCAGTATGGTTGCATGCCAGGAAAGAGCACTACAGATGCGATGTTTGTTCTGAGAGTGTTGATGGAGAAGTACAGAGAAAGTCAGATGGAGTTGCATTGTGTCTTTGTGGACTTAGAGAAAGCATATGACAGGGTACCTAGAGAGGAGTTGTGGTGTTGTATGTGGAAGTCGGGAGTGTCAGAGAAGTATGTAAGAGTGGTACAGGATATGTACGAGGGTAGTGTGACAGCGGTGAGGTCTGCGGTGGGAGTGATGGATGCATTTAAGGTGGAGGTGGGATTACATCAAGGATCAACCCTGAGCCCTTTCTTATTTGCAGTGTTGATGGACATGTTGACAGACGAGATCAGACAGGAGTCCCCATGGACTATGATGTTTGCAGATGACATTGTGATCTGCAGTGAGAGTAGGGAATAGGTGGAGGAGACCCTGGAGAGGTGGAGATATGCTCTAGAGAGAAGAGGAATGAAGGTCAGCAGGACTAAGACAGAATATATGTGTGCGAATGAGAGGGAGGATAGAGGAATGGTGAGGATGCAGGGAGTAGAGGTGGTGAAGGTGGATGAGATTAAGTACTTGGTATCAACAGTTCAGAGTAATGGTCAGTGTGGAAGAGAGGTGAAGAAGAGAGTACAGGCAGGGTGGAGAAGCGTCAGAAGTGATTTGTGACAGACGAGTACCAGTAAGAGTGAAAGGGAAGGTCTACAAGAGGGTAGTGAGACCAGCTATGTTATATGGGTTGAAGACAGTGGCATTGATAAAAAGGCAGGAGTCAGAGCTTGACGTGGCAGAGTTGAAGATGTTAAGATTTGCACTGGGTGTGACGCGGATGGACAGGATTAGGAATAAGTATATTAGAGGGTCAGCCCAGGTTGGAAGGTTTGGAGACAAAGCCAGAGAGGCAAGATTACATTGGTTTGGACATGTGCTGAGGAGGGATGCAGGGTATATTGGGAAAAAGATGCTAAGGATGAAGCTGCCATGTAACAGGAAAAGAGGAAGGCCTAATATAAGGTTTATGGATGTGGTGAGAGAGGACATGCAGGTGGTTGGTGTGACACAGCAAGATGCAGAGGACAGGAAGAAATGGAAACAGTTTATTCGCTGTGGCGACCCCTAACTGGAGCAGCCGAAAGAAGAAGAAGCAGCACATCAAAAACAAAGAAAAAAAAAAAGAAAACTGCCAAATGGACAAAAGTCTTTAACAGCTAAAGTACTCAACCATTTGAAATTAATCCATTAAAACTGCTTTAATTAAAGATTAAATTTATTAGATCAGCTGTTGTATAATAGATGAATAGTTACATTACATTACAGATGCTTTCCATTGTTAAGATGCCAAATAACTTTTATGCAACACTTTTTCACTTGCTATCAAACACTCTTCACATGTAGTTTTCTTCGCTCCCTGTCAGGAATAATTTTTTTATGCAGTTGTTGCAAAAATATAGCCTTATTAGCAATAAAAAAGCCATGCCTACATCTTGATGAAATAAAAAAACACACTATGCATACTGTATATAATTTCCAGTTGCATATTTTCCATTTTGTTGCATTTGTTTTCATATCCTCATATATATTAACATACAATCTGCTAAAATCTTCCACTGTACAATAATGTCTATTAGTATGGTCAGTGTGACATTGATTTAGCATGATGCATTTGTGAACTGGCACTCCTTATGTATTCTAATAGCTTTAGAACAAAAACGTTTAACAAGAATAAAATAAGACCTAATAATAACATTATAATAGCTGTGAGCATAAAGGACATTAAACTTCCTCATCCAGAGAAAAAGTTAGTTAACCATGATCACTGGGAACTATCAGCTTCTTTAGCATATGAAAGTTCAGCCACTATTTGAATTATTTCTAGTTAACTATGAGTGGCATAGTATATCAGGAATAAACAAGCAGCACTCTTCTGATGAATGTACACAAACCCCCTTTAGAAGCGAGGGTGAAGTCAAGTGCCATTTGGGTCTGTAGCAGCACACTGCACATGGTAGTCATCTCTTGAGTAATTAAGTTAGTAGACTCATAGTGGGAGTTACTTAAAATTTCTGAAAGCTTGGACAACTTTCTCAGCTCCCAAATGGATTTGACTGCCCTATAAGCAGGTTTAATTCCTGCTCCAGAAATGACCCCATCACCAAGATCCATGTGAGCAAGTCCTTTGAAAGCAGTCTTTTGATCAGTATTATGTTAAACCCAGGAGCCATTTATTTTTTAATTGGGTTCAGAATGACTTTACTGTCTGTCCTGCGACAAACATTATAATTTTTTTCCATGGGTAAAACCACTGTATGTCACATAGCTGTTGTAACACAACTAGTCCAATCTGTACGTAACCAGGGATAAGCTTTATCTCCACAAATGTAATAGTACTCATGCAGTACTACCATACCTTGCCCTCCAACCCCATCATAAATTCTGTAAGTGAAATTGCAGACACTGTTTCCAACAAAGAGTTCCATTTTTACAGCAGCAAACGTCCTTTAGCAGTCATTGATAGCTGAAGCAGTATTACTCTAAAGGAGGTAGTAGCAGGTCTAGCTTTTTAATTTTTAGTGAGAAAAAATGGTATGAAATATAGTATGAAACTCTGTCAGGTGGTGATATAGGAATCAATGGAATACCCCCATCATGTGCAGTAGGTATACAGGCACAAACCCAACAGTCATTAATATTGACAGTCTGTGCATAGGTGTACAAGGCAGCAGAAAAGTATTAAATCTAAGAGGCCATTCAGTTCTTCCTGATTCAATTTTAACCAAACTCCTGTCTCTATTATTAGCAATGTGTGTGTATCTGTTAAGAAATGGTTTATTACTTACAGTTCCAATGGTTGCAGATGATGATGTACTTACAGTTCCAGACAGCAAAAGTAAGAGAAATAAAACAATGAAACTCACAGTAGCTGTCCAGATATTTTCCTAAGAAAAATGAGCATGTTGGGGCTGGAGAGGGCTTTGAAGAAACTGAAAACATGGATGTGGAGTTATTGGCTCATAGTTCACATGAAATTGCTCACCAAATAATCTGTGACCAAAACCATTGACTGCAGATGACTTTGCAAATGATTTCTGTTCAGATGACACATTGTTTGTCAGTGTCCAAAACTGACCATGAATCACTGATATTGAGGAAGAGTCAGTAAAATTTACTTCAGGCCAGGATAAAGTAACAGAGTCACATAATTTCACTTCCTGGTCTAGTACAAAAGATAACTCAGCTGAATTCATTTTTTTTGGATTTAATCTGGATAGCAGACTATTTATAGACAGTTCCAGATTTGGTCCAGATGGAAAAACTTCATTGGCTGTCACTTCCTAATTTAATGGTGTCTCTATCTTTTCATCTGGTTCTGCTAATGATATGATCTGTTGGTTGACATGGAATGACATCAGTGGAGTCTCTGTTGCAGTCATTATGAGATCCAGTCACATGAATCCAGGCAGGGAGGCCTTCACAATGGATAGCAGTACACGTTCTGAGCAAAACCAAGTGGGGTCCATTCCAACTAGGGCTGAGAGTATCTCTTTGGGAAATTACCTTAACATAGACAAAATCTCCAGGCTGCAAGTCATGACTTTTTTATTCTGTAGGTTGTTCTATATTCAGAACAATTTTATGATATATCTACAAAATAACCATAAGAACGTGAGCACTCCAAAGGACACAAACAGTTAAGCGCTTTCCTCTCTAGTACAGGGACTTCCTCAGAACAAAAATCACAACCTTACCCAACCAAGTTAAATACACCCATAAATTATTCAATTAAGCAACAATTTGGTTGGAACAACAGCTTCATAAAACCAAAATGTTTGATCAAGATGAGATCAACAAAATAATTGTTTTAATGGATTTAGTGTTGGAAAATAATTACCTATGGTTCGAAGGGCTATATTATAAGCAAGTTAAAGGAGTAGCAATGGGGGCTGCTTATGCCCCCAGTTTTGCCAATTTGATAATGTCATACTGGGAACAGGAGTACTTATTCAATAGCCAGTTGTAAAAAAAAAAAACACTTATTTCTCTAACATTCGCCAGAAGAAACACAGCGATTTCAATAAGCAAATAAAAAGCTTTATTTACATGCATGGAGACCTGCCACATCGATGGTGGAATGTCAGCAGTCTAACTTCTGTACAAACTGCAGGGGTTTTTATAGCCCCTTCTGCACGTACACATACATAATCAACAAGATGTTTATCAGCCACTGAGTTTCAGTTAAGACAGAAATGTGCAAGGGTCATAAGATAATGACAAGTTCTGTTCTTACTCAGACTGCAGGTTAACATCTGCACATTCTTTCATGGTCAGCCTGTTTAAACAGGTCAAACAGTTCTTTTAGAAATTCTTTCTTTGCACGCAAGATAGTTTAACCCTTATTATGCCTGATACAAAGTAGTTGTTCATGCAGAATTTTATTACATTTCCCCCCTAACAACACTTTGTATTAGCAAAATATTTCACTACACATCCTGGTCATACAACTTTTCATTTGATTCATATCCTTTGTACCCAAAATAGTAAGCTTTTGTCATATTGGCAGTTATTACATTAGACATCAACATTCGGATACATGGGATACAACAACAACCTAAAAACAAGAATATAATGGCACCAACACATAAAGGAATTAAAACGTTCATAAAAACACTAACCCAACTTCCAAACCAGGTCTGGAAGAAGTCAGTCAATGGATTTTGTCCTGGTTTTGTCAGTTCAGATACCTTTTGGAGAATCTCGAGGTGACTCTCGATTTCGTGCTGATTATCTGGAATGAACGAACAGCACTCCTCTTGGATAAGAGCGCAAGTACCTCCTTTCACCGGTAGGGTGAAATCGAGTGCCATATGGTTCTGCAACACTACTGTTCTCATTGCCGTCAATTTGTCTGTCACCAATTCTAGTGCAGAAAAAGTTGCATTACTCAGAGTCTCTAACAATTTTGACAATTTTCTGAGTTCCCAGATAGATTTTACTGTCCCATATGCTGGAAGAATACCAGCACCAGAAATAACATCATCACCCAAGTCCATATGTGATAGCCCCTTGCTGCTGCTGTGGGCTAAATCGTGATGATAGATCCAGGATGCATCAATGTTACCTATGGGATTAACAGGTTTATTAATAGCATGTACATTTCGTATTTTACCTTGGGGTAGTGCATATACATGTCTTATTGCTGGTACCAAATATCCCAAGAAACAGCTACCTGACCAATTACCAGGTAGCCACTTATAAGCTTTTCTGCCGCTTATAAAATAACAGTTTTCCACCTTAGTAGTTACATTGCTGTGTACATAATCTTGTTCAGAATGAAATACCTTTTTATCAATTACTATTAATTGCTTATAAAGAGCAGGATCATTTCTTACCTCTTCATATGTTCTTTGCATGAGTTCACAAAATGAATTATAAGTGGTGTGACAGTAGGTGGAGTCATTATTACATTTATAAGGAACTGTTATATTACAAAAACTCCATCCTACTTTAACTTTACCACATTTCTGAAAGCACACAGTTCCATTTCGTCGATCGAACAGCTGCAAGGCTATTCTGTCTTTTGAAGTGACATTAGAAGTCTCATATATTAGATTTGTCCAGGTTTCATTTGCCCCCAAAGGGACCGTACTTAACATTAGTCCTCCGTGGACAGTAGGTATGGCAGTACATACCCAACAATTTGACACATTAAGAGACGATGCATAAGCATATTTGGCAGCCTGATATGTGTTAAAAGGTGGATGCCAAGTTGTGTCTTTCGTGCTCCTTTTAGTTTGACTAACAGCATCTGAAAATAAAAATGGCCAAAACAGAAATACAGTAATCACAATGACTGTTAACAAAATTATTGTACAATCTTTCTGTAGGAAAGGCTGCTCCCATGTATTATCATTGTCTATTTGTCTTCTTTCAGGTACGAAATACTCCATTTCTTCGTTTGAAGAAAACTAAAATGGATGCACAACTACACAAAAAATATTAAAACTAAAAATTGTATTCAAAAATAACTAAATACCACCCCCCCTTTGTCACTTCTTAAGGTTCCTCAGGGGGACCTAAATTTTTGTCCAGCTCAAACTGTTTTACCAGTTTACAATGTGTTAAGTGGATCCACGATGTTTGTTCTTTTATTCGAACCGCAGTAGGAGTCGAAATCAGCACTTGATATGGACCTTCCCACTTTGGTGAAGCCCAGTTTTTTCTCTTGATTATCTTGACCCAAATCCATTCTCCCGGATTAACTTTGAGAATTCTGCTCTTCTGCTGATCTGAAAAGCAATCATTTGTTAGAGGTGTTTTAATTTTTGTCAACAATTTTCTCATGTAATCTGCTAACTCCTCACCCCCCTCACGTTCCGCAGGCAATATCCCTTGCCATTGCGGGACGTAATAGGGGCGACCATAAAGGAGTTCAAATGGTGTAATACCTTTGGAGGTAGGTGTGGTCCGCATGGAGAGGAGTGCCAAAGGTAAGCAGGTAATCCAAGACTGATGTGTCTCGGCCATGAGTTTTCGTAGCTTACTTTTGAGAATACCATTATGACGTTCGACCAACCCGGCTGACTGCGGATGGTAAGCACAATGGTGTTTAAGGTCAATTTTGAAAACAACAGCCAATTTCTGAATAACTTGATTAACAAAATGAGTGCCATTATCAGAATGTGGAATAATATCATTCGTTAGAATTTTTGCCACTGTTGAAGCATCCGGATGAGTGACGGGAAATGCTTCAACCCATTTAGAAAACGCATCAATGATAACTAATACAAACTTTTTCTGCTGTGCAGGGGTAAGTTCAATGAAATCCATACAGATGGTATGAAAGGGATAGGGTGGAACTGGGAAGGTTGCCGGTGCAACACGTATACCACCCTGCCCATGAAAACGAGCACATACAAGGCAAGACAGACAAAAATGTTTTGCATATGCTACAAATCCTTTACTCCAAAATACTTGTTGCACTATCTAAACCATAGCTGCTGGACCATTGTGAGACAGTCCATGAGTAATGAGGGAGGCATAGCAAAATAAATTTGTTGGTAAAACATATTTACCATCTGGTCCTACATAAATCCCTTGCTCATGTGTCACCCCATATCTTATCCATTTTTGCTTTTCCTGCTTAGTGCTTAACTCTTGCATAACCCATATGGTTAGTAGATTAAGGTTATCTGATGGTTGCAAGTCTGTTTCAACTGCAAAAGCGGATGTTAAAGCAATTTCCTTTGCGGTCTTATCAGCTAGGGCGTTCCCTAATGCTACCGGATCTTTAGCACTAGTGTGAGCCGCGCATTTGCAAATTGCTAGCCTGCTAGGTAGTTGGATAGCTTGTAAAAGATCTAAGATTAGGTTTTTATGCGTGATTTCTTTTCCCGAAGCAGTGACCATTCCCCTATTTTTCCATTGCTGGGCAAAGACATGCACTGTAGAAAAAGCATACTGACTATCTGTATAGATAGTAGCTGCTTTACCTTCCGACAAAGCGCATGCCCTGGTCAAAGCAATCAATTCCGCTGCTTGTGCGGACAAGTTCCTGGGGAGAGGATTAGCTTCTATGATGTGTGTACCAATTGTTACTGCATAACCTACTTGGGTGTTACCTATCTCATTTTTACGGGCCGACCCATCGACAAATAAGGTCCAGTCAGAACTCTGTAAGGGTTGATCCTTGAGGTCAGGTCTAGGTAAAACATTCGCATGAATCATGTCCAGTCACAGGTGGAGTTCTATCAGCCAGTGTTGGGAGGAGAGTAGCCGGGTTTAGGATAGTACATCGTTCTATAGTCATATGAGGTTGAGACAACAAAATAGTCATACACGATAAGTGTCTGCTTGGAGATAGAAAAGTTAACTTATCCTGCAGCAGAATCAGTGCTACCGAATAGAAAAGTTAACTTATCCTGCAGCAGAATCACTGCTACCGAATGCGGTACTCACAAGGTCAGTGGATGAAATAAAATAAGCGTCGCCGAAGCTTGAATGACCAATGCCACCACCACTGCCTGCATGCAGTGTGGTAATGATCACGCGACAGCGTCCAATTTACTTGAATAAAAGGCCAGGGGTCTGAGTTTGTCCCCATGCGACTGCAACAGGACGGATGTCATGTATCCGCCTTTACAGTCCACAGTCTGAATAAAAGGTTTGGAATAATCAGGGAAACCTAGAACTGCTGAACTTGCTATCAATTGTTTGATCTGAGTAAACGCTTGAATGGACCTATCCGTCCAAGAAATGGGATCATTTGCTGCCATTGGGAGTGCAAAGATCAGATACGATAAAGGACCTACTTCCTCAGCATAGTTAGGTATCCAACTACGGCAAAAGTTAGTAATCCCCAAAAATGACATCCTTTCCTTTTTTGTGAGGGGCATAGGTGCCTGGAGAATAGCTTCCTTTCTAGTACCATCAAGTTGCCTGCCTTGGTTAGATATTAAATAACCCAAATAGCGTACCTCTAGTTTACAAAATTGTAATTTAAACTTATTTACCTTGTGTCCTTCTTCTGCTAAAAAATGTAGAAGCCGCAGGGAGTCCGTTTTACAGGCAGATTCTGTAGGGGCAGCCAGCAGGATGTCGTCTACGTACAACAATAGATGGCTTCCATGATTCGGTGAAAATTGAGCCAGGTTCGCTGACATTTCTTGAGAAATACAGTAGGACTTTCACAGTAACCTTGAGGTAACCATGTGTATGTGTAACGTTTGCCCATAAATGTAAAGGCGAACCAAAACCTGCTATCCTCATGTAATGGGATAGAGAAAAATGCATTACTGATATCAATAACTGTAAAATATTGGTCTGTAGGAAGGATATCATTCAGTAGGACAGACGGATCTGGAACTACTGGGGTCCTTGGTACTATGGCTGCATTAACAGCCTTTAAATCCTGTACCATCCTCCAGGTTCCGTCCGGCTTCCTTACTGGAAACAAAGGCGTATTATATGGTGAATCTGTGCACGAGATCAAGACCTCTGCCCGTAGCAATGCTTCAATTACCGGGGAAATTCCTCCTTCTATTTTGCTCAATGGATACTGTCGTTTGTGCGGTCTATAATCAGATTTAGGTGTGATTTTGACCGCACCTGCTGTTTTCATTAATCCTATATCATGCTGCCCAGTCGACCACAAAGACTGTGGTATAGTCCGCAAATCATTTTCTTCTTGCAGACTCAGCATGAAGAGTCAGCTGGGCAACGCCCTATCCTCCCTCAAATGTACTGTGGGTCTAGCCTGTGTAACCCAATTCAACTTTTGTACCTGAACCCCCCTGCTTTGTAACTGTTCTTCCGACAAGGTACTCCATTCCGTTACCTTTTTACCTACAGAGACCCAAGCCTGTCCTTCCTCTTTCTTTACAGATACATGCGGTGTAAGATTACTCCTAAAAAGTGCCAGCATATCTTTCGTGAGACTGCATGTGGCTGCATAGTTTCCTAATTTATCCCAGTACAGTTGCTTTAAAACAATCTTCGTGATTTTATATTTAAAAAACAGTGTTTCATATACCGTATCAGGACCTATCAATTTTCTATAGTACATTGTACAGTGCAACTGTTCTGCCTTCACTGGTGGTTGATGACCATACTTACTTAAAGCCAAATTTAGTAAGTCATTTGTTACGCTTTGAGGACCTGTAGAGACCAAATCATTACTATACCAGTAATGTAAATCTCCCTGTCTTTCTTGCAAGAATGCAGCTTCAAGTTGTACTCGCTTGGCCTGTATACCATGGGCTGTGGGGATTGCTGCTATACCAAAAACATGCATTAGGTCCCTTCCTAACAAATTAACAGGGCAAATGTGTGAAATAATTACACGAAACCTAATGGTCTGGTTTGTTTGAGGGTCTGTGAACCACAGCGGATAGATTCGTCCATTTGCCGCTTTTACTAATACATAATCATTCATGGCTGCATCAGATGGCACAGCAGTATGTTTTAGCAAGGTCCTATTGCTCCCGAATCACACAAGAATTCTACTTCTTGTCCTTCAACCTGCAAACTAATCACAGGTTGCACCTCCAGTTGCATAGTTGACGCTAATGCTGTCAAGTTGACAACTTGGTATTCTCCATCAGCAGAAAAACTGCTTTTCTCGTGTTCCCATCCTGCACATTCCCCTTTGGTCTCTTCGTTCTCCTCCTCATAACCTTCCATAATTTCATCCGGTGGCCCTGGCCACCCTTCCTCACTGTCATATAGTCATGCTGAGAACTGCACTGTGCCTGTGAGGCACCCGGTTGTCCCAAGCTACGACAATCTCTTGCAAAATGTCCTTTCTTACCACACTTAAAACATTCCCCCCTCTTTACCCTTCCCTCATAATCCTCAGAGTGTCCTACATTTCCTCGCCCCCTGCCTCTGCCCCTATTAGGTTGACCTTGCAGCAACATAATCGTGCCATCCGAATTAACCGTGAGGGTCTGTGCTTGTTTCTTCTTTTTATCTGCTATGTACTTCTCCGCATGCCTAGCATATTCTAACAGTGGTTGTAACCATGCTGTTCTATGGTCTATCATATGTTTAGTAATAAAATTACTAATCAGAGTGCTACACCCTTTCAAAAAGGCATTCTTTAACTGTTGTTCATATGATGAATCTGCCTCCTGATTAGTGGGCACTTCTGTGCCACTATGGTCATTAAAAATAACAGTTAAACGCTGTAAATAATGGTCTACCTTCTCATCATTGGACTGTACGCATTGATTAATGCGTGTCCAGTCCGCACGTGCCTTCCATTTTCCTGCGACCCGCTCAAGCAACTTTTTAAGTTGCCTCTCAAATTCTGCAGTATCATGACCAAGAGGCTCCCCGTCCTCCGTAAGGGGTTTCCAATCTCCACAGATAAGGTGCCAGTCAGGACCTAAAATCTGTCAGAGTACCTGTTCAATTTCAATACTGTTAAGTTTATAACTTGTTTGCAATACCGTGCATGTCATCTGCAAATTTCTTCATATTGTCTTTTGGGTGGGGGATTCCTTCTACAGCCTTTCTAATGTCTTCTTTAGTCCAGGGGTGGTAAACCAGGATTGTAGGACCCTGTCCGTCCATTCCTGCCTGTGGGTTTGCTACCTGAATCAAAGGGTACTCACTCTCACTATCTGGCACCGGCTTATCCTTTACTCTCCACTCACCACCCCCTACCTTTCGGTTACGCAGCTCTAGGAAAGTGCCAGGAGTTTTCTGCAATATTACGGGTTGTGCTGGAGGGTAAATGGTGGATATTGTGGTGGCTTAACCGGTTCTTCACCCTCCACTCCTTCCACGAGGTAGGGCGGGGCTGAAGGATTACGACGAGCAGATACGATGGTGTCGTCATCTTCATTGTTAACAAAGAACGTGGATTTTGCACTTGAATCATCCTTTGTAGCCATATTTTTACTAAGATACATTTTGTTTGCTTCCTCAAGCCATTTTTGTGCTTGTGGGAATCCCACCTTTTTTTGGTCTTTTACTCTACTGCCTACGTCTCTGCGCAGGTCCCTTACCAACCTCTGACATTGGTACTTATCTAATTTTCCTGAAAACTGATACTCCGTCTTCCATTTGTCTAAATATTTTAGATTTTTTTGGATGTAATTTAAACATATGTTGTTCATCTTCAGTTTTTGCTGTTGAACAGCAACTATTTCCTGTTCCCATTTCCCTTATTTAAAAGAGAAATTATTCCTTTTTCCTGAGATCTCTAGCTATCTTCAGAATTTTTACTTAAAGATAGTCCTTTTTTAACAAAACAATTGTCCCTTATGACTAGTCCCTTCCTTTTTCCCTATCCGTTATTAAAAAAAAAAAGGGAAAGCTTACCTTGCTGTGAGTCTTCCGCCCTTTCGTTCGTCACTGTCTCGCGGATTGAATCAAGAGCGACTGGCCTCTACTTACGACAAGATTTTGTCGGAGGTCTTTCACTTATCAGGGAGTCCGTGATTCGTTCTCCCTTCCTTTACAGGTTTTCAGTCCCTCTTGTGTGATTCGCATCGTGAAGAGGTGGCCCCACGTTGGGCGCCAGAAAATGTTAAAAGAAAAACACTTATTTCTCTAACATTCACTAGAAGAAACACAGCGATTTTGATAAGCAAATAAAAAGCTTTATTTACATGCATGGAGACCTGCCACATCGATGGTGGAATTTCAGCAGTCTAACTTCTGTACAAACTGCAGGGGTTTTTATAGCCCCTTCTGCACATACACATACATACTCAACAAGATGTTTATCAGCCACTGAGTTTCAGTTAAGACAGAAATGTGCAAGGGTCATAAGATAATGACAAGTTCTGTTCTTACTCAGACTGCAGGTTAACATCTGCACATTCTTTCATGGTCAGCCTGTTTAAACAGGTCAAACAGTTCTTTTAGAAAATCTTTCTTTGCACGCAAGATAGTTTAACCCTTATTATGCCTGATACAAAGTAGTTGTTCATGCAGAATTTTATTACACCAGTACAAGGACCAAATCACACACTACACCAGATTCCTGGACGATTTATTCCTGATTTGGAAAGGGACTGAGGATAGTCTTAATGAATTTTTAGTATATATTAATAGAACTAAATTCACCTTTGAATACGACAATGAACACATTATTTACTTAGATGTTGATTTAACCATTGATTATTCCCGGAAAAAATTCTTAACTAAAATACATAGGAAAAAAACCTTTTCAAATTCGTATTTAGATTATGGGAGTTGCCATCCTGATTATCAGAAAAAAGGAGTGGTAAAAGGCCAATTGATAAGGGCAGCTAGGATGGTTAGTTCAGAAACTGATTTTTTGATTGAGTTGGATTTTATTTGTAAAATGTTCAAGCAAAGGGGATATCCTGGCTGGCTTTTGGAAAATTTAACTAGAGAGGTTATTTTTAAGTGCAGGCATGGGGTATACAAACCAATTTTGGGCTTTGGATTCGTTAGAAATAATAGTGTTAGGGATTTAAAGGAGGATTTTAACTTGTCTTTAGTGCTAACATATAATGGGATGGCCAACTCCACTATTGAGGTGTTAAATGACTACTGGAATATCTTGAAGTGTGATGCAGGTATAGGTTCTAAAGTTGGAAAACACCCCAAGTACATTTTTAGAAGAGATAAATGTATTAAGAACATTCTTGAGGGGGTGAGATCTACACACAAGACAAATAGAAGAGTGGGTAGTTTTAAATGTAATGCTTGTTCTTTTTGTCCACACATATTTGAAACTGGGGATTATGTGAAAATTAATGGACATAGGTTGCATATTGGGGGCCATTACAATTGTAATAGTAAAATGGTGATTTATATGGCTAAATGTCAGAAATATCCCATTTTCTATATAGGTAAAACTAGTAGGAAATTGAAAATTAGAATGGGAGAACATTTAGGTGACATTAAGCATGGTGGGGTAACCAGTGCACTATATAGGCACATAAGCGAACATACCACACATTGTTTCAAATTTTTGTTCTTGCAACACCTCAATGAGGATGAAAAAGGGGGTATTTTGGATGTTCACTTGGATGTAATGGAATTAAAATGGCTATTGTTTATGGATGCCTCTAGATTTCCAGGCATCAATGAAACCATTAGTATTGCTAGCATTCTTAAACTTGATCAAATTTCAGGTTAGTTTACTTGAGAACTTAGGTTTAAAAAAAAAAATTAAAAAAAAATTGTTTTTGGTTTGTTAATTTATGTAAACACATTTTTAATATAAAACAATGTAACATTTTGTTTAAATCTTGTTTTTAAGAATTTTTTTAAAACAATGTGGTGAACTATGTTAACATTGGAAGTTTGATATTGCTTTAAGGATTTTAATTGTTGTTTAACTGAATAATTTATGGGTGTATTTAACTTGGTTGGGTAAGGTTGTGATTTTTGTTCTGAGGAAGTCTCTGTAGTGGAGAGGAAAGTGCTTAACTGTTTATGAATAAAGCTGGTGTCCTTTGGAGTGCTCACGTTCTTCTGGTTATTCTCTGGTTTGCTGAGTTCTAGTTCTAATGATATATCTACAAAACAGAACACAGAGATTTACAGTACAAGAAAATTAATTCATCAATGTCTAGCAATTCCAAATGCTTTGTGGGGTGTAGCAGGCATTTTCATTGGTCTGCTCATAAGAATTAATGAGAAGATAATCTGCTAATGATACTAACTACATTTCTCATACTGAATAAAACTAAGGGCAAAGTGTCTGGCCACTTAAGGTCAGTCTCTTTACAAACTTTAGCTAATCAGGTCTTAATTGTTTGATTAGCTCTTTTCACTATTCTTGTGGGTTATGGTCTTTAGGGACAATTAAACTGCAATTTCACATTCAGAGTTTTGCAAATCTGCTGTATTACTTGAGTAGTAAAGTCAGTGCCCTGATCCAATTGAATGCAACAAGGGACCCCAAATCTTGGGATCAGTTCTGTTAACAGGTTTTTAGCTACAGTCTGCATTATTCTTTACACAGGGATACACCTCAGCCCATTTAGAAAAAGTGTCAACAACAACCAATGTATATTTACATTTTTACAATAAAGTCCCACTGCATGGAACAAAATGGTCCCCAAGGCTTTTGTGTTCAAATAGGTGCAGGTACTGATTTAGACACATTGAGTTCTAAGCAAACTACACAAGTATTTACAAAATGTTGAGTGACTTCTGAAAGATGAACAGAATACCAGTCATTGGAAATCTGTTTTATCAAAGCATTTTTGCCCAAATGAAAAGGTAAATTGTAGGCTTTAGCCAATTAGATTAAGACATTTTGTGGGGCTACTAGCTGTCTGTCTGGGTGGTGGTGCCACAAAAGGTCCAGAGACAAACTACAGTCATCATTTATCTCCCTCATTATCTGAGTCCTCTGTCCAGTTCTGAAAAGACAAGAAAATCATGTAAAGAAAAAAATGTTAGTTTCATTCAATTGTTGCAAAAATAAAGCCTGAACAGGATAAGACGATGCAGCATGTCTTGCCACTAGACTTGCAAAACTATTTCCTTTAGTTATAAAGGAATCATAATTTTTACGTGCAGTTTATTTAACCACAGATACATTTCCTGTCAATAATAAGGCATTTAATAAATCATTAATAAAACTGTATTTTAGTAACAATTCCTCAGTCAAACATCTCTCTTTCCAAAGTGTCCCAAAATCATGACCGACTCCGTAAGCATGACATGATTCTGTGAAAACTGTTGCTGATTTATCTTTGCCAATCTTATAGGCTTCAGTAATAGCTACAAGTTTGACTACTTGAACAGACACATTTCCATTTAATCTTCCAGTTAAAATTCTGTCTTGTGTACAAATAGAAAAGGCTGCTATAGGTTCACCATCATCTCTTTGAATGAGTTGTTGTTGTATCGTTCGGCTTTTCCCGGTTAGGGGTCGCCACAGCGGAACTCCGGTCCGCTAATGATTGGCAGTAGATTTTTACATACCGAGTTGCCAGCCCTGACGTACAACCTTCAACGAAGGTACGCCCACTCATGCATGTCTCCACATAGAAGACGCTTTAGCTGAGAATCGAACAGGACAATGTCTTATTGTGAGGCGACAGCGCTACCGCAGCACCACCACTGCAGTCGTACCATCCACAAAAATAATTAAATGTGGATTCTGCAATGGAATACCTAGGTGGAAGCATGGTGTTAACACAAACTAAATAGTTTTGAGGTTATCCTTTGTCTGCTGTAGGATTTAAAGAAGCAAGGTTACATGAGGGAAATCAAAAATCTGAAAGAAGGGATATTAAGTAAGGACAATTCATGTTTAGACAATCATGCTACAGATAAGTATTGAATTTTAGTATTTAATAACAATGCCTCTATGGAATGCGGAACTGCCATCCACGTCTCATGCCGACAGAGCAGCCACCATTTCCACTAAGCATGGCATCATGGGCACCTCCCTAAGGTAGTGGAGAGGGGCTGCTCTTACAGGATCAATATTTGTAATGAAATAAGCGATAGGGCTAGAACCATCATTTCTACATTGTGCTAAAAATCCTAATGCTACTTCATTTTTTTCAATAACAAAGAAAAATCTCTTAGAATAATCTGGCAACTCAAGTGCAGCAGGGTTTAAAAGTAATGTTTTCAATTGTGCATAACCTTGTTCGTGGCAGTCCTGCCAGGGTAAAGGTTTAGATGTATCTTTTTTTTAAGAATTCTAATAAAGATTTTACTACTTCTGCATAATTAGAAATCCATTGTCTACAGTAACCTGCTCATCCCAAGAAAGCTCACAACAGTTTTAATGTAGTAGGATATGGTGCAGTTTGTATTCAAGCAATACGTGAGGGCAAGATCTGTCTAGATTGTTCTATAG
Organism: Protopterus annectens; assembly: GCF_019279795.1. Lineage (NCBI taxonomy): Eukaryota > Metazoa > Chordata > Ceratodontiformes > Protopteridae > Protopterus > Protopterus annectens. Next base: position 161,541,962 of record NC_056739.1, read on the forward strand.
TAAGATGTTCCAAATACTGAACCCACAAGTTCCATAAGTGCAATTTGTCTTTCCTAACATTTAATCCTAAGTCTGCTAACTTTGTCAAAAGAAAAAAATAGCATCTTGTCTGCAGTCATTTGGGAGTTTTGAAGTTAAAGGTAAGTCATTTACATACTGAATTAGAGTAGAACCACAAGGAAATTTAATCTTGTCTAGCTGTTTTTTTTTTTTTCATTTCTTTAGAGTAAAGAGTGGGTGATTCTGCATAGCCCTGCAGTAATCTAGTCTAAGTGTACTGTTGCCCTCTATATGTTAATGCAAACAAATATTGTCTATCTGAATGTTAAGGAATAGCAAACAAGACAGATGAAAAGTCTATCATTGAGAAGGTAGTGGTGTCTGATAAAATAGAACTCAGTATTGTTGCAGGGTTAGAGACTACTGGAAATGTTGGTACCACTACTGCTTTCACTAATTGTACATCCTGTACAAATCTATCCTCAGGATTCAGGAAGCTCGGCGCAAGGACGGCATTAGCCTTGCACCGACCGTGCGGCATAGAGATGGTGCAGCAGCACCGCATGCATATTAATGAAGGCGCACTGACGCAACGTCCATGTGCATAGGAAATGTGCGTGAGTGCAGGGGGCGTGTCCTAAGTGCTGCACGGAGGCGTGAACATGTCGGCTGCAGACGTGCAACCTAAAATGCTGACTATTACAGCCTGCCTCTAATAATAATCACTCCTGTCAGTGTCCGTGGATACTGAAATGTATGCAATGTATACAAGACAGTTTTGCAAACACCAAAATAAAAAGTAAACACAAAGGCACGTAGCTGAATATTGAGTCCCCATCCCTCGAACAAATGACATTTAAAACCCCGTGCCCGTATTCCATTGTAGTGTTGATTGTTATACCAAGTGGAAGCGAAACGCAGCGTGTTAGCATGCTGCTGCCCTTTGCTAAGCCTAGCCCAATGGTTAGGGTTACCACCTGTCCCACTTTGTGAGGGAAAGTCCCTCTCTGAGCAGTTGTGTCCTTACCAAAACCATTAAAAATGTTAAATGTCCTGTGATTGTAGGACATAATTATGTCCCATATTTTATGTAATAGTTCCATACAATACTTATTTCTGTATGTAAAATATCTAAATGTTACAAGAAACAGAATAAGCAACTAAACTGCTACAACAATAAGCTTTCATTTAGGCATAAAACTAAAGTACTATCCTTTGTACTGACCGTGGGTATGTGTTGGCCTGTAAAATCTGATGTGTGTCCCGAAAATGTCCCACTTTGGTCATTTGAAAAGGTGGCAATCCTACCAATGGTCAGAGCATTCACTCAATATCTGCCCATTCGTGGTCCAAGTCGTCCTTGTCTGGACAGCCCAAAGATGAACTGGTATTACCCGGGTCTGCCTACCATGTCATGAAAGATGAGTATTTGCGTGTACCTATGTGCATGAAGTACAGCATGGGGAAGATTAAAAATGCTAGGGTCGTCCTCACAACCATATTGGTACCAGAGATATGTAGTGTATGCAATGTGTTCTGTTGTCTGTGCCATGGGCCATCAACCAGAGAAGGGATGGATGGTGTGTGTGGAATATGGGGGTGGGAGGTGACGGGTAATATAACAATTTGCCAAGGGGAGACTGGGTCGGATGCACAATAGGTGAACTGGAGGTGTACGAGGGAGCAGTGGGTGAATCAGAAAGAAAACCAAAGAACAAACATTCACATCCGCAGTACAACCTGACAGGCCATACTGTAGAACACAATCTCACAAACACATGAACTTTAAAATGTGCGATACACATGTACAGAAACATTACTGGCTCACACCTACATAATGGTCTGGCCTGAACTGAGCCATCCAACCCCAACACACCTGGATACATAACTGAATACCCATCATCCCCTCCACAGTACACCCCCCCCCTTCCTGAACGTCCACCAAAACCACCCATACTCGGGCTGCTAGCTTGGGGCAGCCATATCTGCACATAGTGACCCCTACTCATATCTAGTAGGTAGTCTCACCCTAGGCAGTCTCAGGATTGCAAGCTATTTATCCCTTTCATGTATAACCCTACCTCATTTTCATAAAGCCAAAAGAATCGAGGTTATTAATTTATATTTATATAAATTTTTGGCTATCCCTCATGGGATAAGTATCTGTTCTAAAGATTAGACTTGGTGTCATGACACGATGTCCAGTCACGTAGACATCTGGACACAAGTTGTATGAGCAGTAGTTGTCCACAACCCTGCTCAGCCTCCAGCCGGTCCTGCAGAACCTACGACCCGGGATTAAACACCTGACCATGATGCACGTCTCCCCACGTGCATTATCGGAAATATATACCTTTCACATTCGCATAGCTACACATCACACACATACATGCATATAAGCAGTAGTCAAGTATGTGTCCAATTCATAAATATGTATACTTGCAAATGTATACATATGCAGCTCATAAACATATGAATAGTAACATGTACTATACATATGTACACCACCCGACTGTCACATTTGTTGCCAGTACTGTGGAATGGCTGTAGTAAAGTCATATAGCCTAATTACCATCCATAGAGAATGTATCACTGATGGTTTAGTGGTAAAACCAGTGACTATGGTGTTCCTGTTCCCGGGTCCAAGCCATGCAAGGGCTAATTTTATATGATGGCCACAATAGTGGCAGTGGATATAGGGTGATTAAGGCACTTTAAAGCAGACGTAACTAGGGTTACCACCTGTCCCACTTTGCGAGGGACAGTCCCATTTTGGGCAGTTGTGCCCTGACCAAAAATACTAAAACGGCAAATGTCCTGAGATTGTAGGACATAATTAAGTCCCATATTTCATGTAATAGTTGCATAAAATAGTTATTTCTGGATATAAAATACCTAAATGTTACAAGAAACAGAATAAGCAACTAAACTGCTACAAGAATAAGCTTTCATTTAGGCAAAACAGTAAAGTTCTATCCTTTGTACTGACCATAGGTATGTGTCGGCCTGTAAAATCTGATGTGTGTCCCGAAAATGTCCCACTTTACCCTAGACGTAAGCGGGTATGCAAGCGTGTATGCACGACATTAAGTGGCAGTCATTCAACAGTATGGGAAATGTAAATAAGCATGTAGGTGTATATGTATGTGTATGTAAAGACCGAGATACATATAAATATATATATATATATATATATATATATATATATATATATATATATATATATGAAGAATGAACATGGTCACAATATAGCAGTCATAACGAATGTGAAGGAAAACAGCAGTGGACCCCCCCCCCCGCCACGTAATATTTAGTGCTGTCATATCAGGTTGGCCAGAGGTGAGCCCACCTCTGCATCCCAAACCACAGGTAGGACGCTAAAAGTGAAACTAACTAACTATGTCCCCGTACTAAGTGTGACTTTCAAACAGATACAGGGCAGTCCCAGTCAACAGTCGACCAAGACGAAAATCAGAAGACTAATTGAACACCCTGCCCATGATATGAACGTATGTCCCAGGACTATAAGCTTGGGACGTCTGAATATACTTGGAGTGAGCCAAAATACAGGACATTTCTAAAGCAGTAGGGAATGGCGCATGTGTAGTAGTGTGGTTTTCCCAGCAGGAAAATGTATGCCTGCTGTGTTAGTGAAGTGTTGAGGCATGTGTTCGGGTAAATGAATATAAATGAAGCAGAACATCAATAGTGTAGTGGTTAGAGCATCAGACTATCAAGCAGACATTGCCGGTTCGACTGCAGCACACACCATTTATGATGAGTAATCTGTATACGAGCATATCTTGCTAATTTTATCCTGTATAACGATATAATACCAATTAAATGTGAACTGGGGTGACGTATCACAGTAAGAATGTAGAAAGTTTTTGCGTGACGTGAATTGGCGGTTAAACGGAAAACCACAGCTGAAAAGTGTTGTACTCACCATTTGTTCAACGGCTCTTGTTCTACAAAGCAACACTAAATCGTGTTGGCCAGGCCCAGTGCCAGGACCCTACACATCACAATCAATGTGATTTACCACTAAGCCACAGCAGTTATACCTAACTTCGATTTTGTCACAAATATAGCTGACAGCACAGTCATTCAACAGTATGATCAAAGTAATTAAATCATATAGATGTGTGTGCATGTGTACGTACACACACACAAATATATATATATATATATATATATATATATATATATATATATATATATATATATATAGGGTAGCCACCTGTCCCACTTTGCGAAGGGCAGTCCCTCTTTGGGCAGTTGCATCCTGTACAAATAATGTAAAATGGAAGATGTCCTGAGATTTAATGACAAAATCACGTATATTTATGTAATAGCTGCATAAAACAGTTATTCTATATCTGAAACACCTAAATGTTATAAGAAACAGAATAAGCAACTAAAATGCTACAAGAATAAGCTGTCATTTAGGCCAAAAAGTGAGGTTCTGGCTGTGGGTATGTTCCGGACTGCAAAATCTGACGTTTGTACCAATAATGTCCCACTTTGGGCATTTGAAAGGGTGGCAACCATACACACACACACACACACACACACACACACACACATGCCTGCTGTGAAAGTGAAGTGTTGAGGCGTGTATTCGGGTAACTATGAACTATGGGTATACTTATAAATGAAGCAGAACACCAATAGTGTAGTGGTTAGAGAATCCACCTAATGAACAGGCATTCACGGTTCAAATTTGACTATAGCACATATCATTTTCCTTGTGGAATGAATGTTGTTCTGCTGTAAAGCCGACATTAAAACATGTAAAAGTGAACATGTGTATCGCATGGGACTATTAACCAGATCCCTTCAATCAAAGTGGTACTGTCATAATGAATAAGGCACAAATAAGCGGCAGTAAACATATGTAACACACAGTAAGCATATATGAGTGCCTGTGGTGTAAGCAGGGCCCAGCATAGGAAATGTATATATGTATGTATAGATGTAATATATATATATATATATATATATATATATATATATATATATATATATATATATATATATATATATATCTATGTATATATATATATATATATATATATATATATATGAAGACTGAACGTCGTAACAATAAAGCATACACAAGGGATGTGAAGGGAATCAAGAGCAAATATGGTATTATATAGTGGTGTCAGTGTATGTCATAAAAAGCTGCCCAGGAGAGAGCAGAGCACTGTTAATCACACCACATGCAGGGTTTTACCAGTGGGAGTAACATCATTGAATTGCTAAGTCTACTTTACACACAGACAGAAAGTAGTCCATGCTGGGACCACCAAAAATTGTAAAGCGCAAATGGACGTAATCCATAACCCCAGGAAAGGCACGTATGTGCAAATATTACATGGCGGGAGAGCCTGTGAATACACGAGGCAGGACAAAATATGTGTAGGGCCCCAAATGCTCTGGAGAGAGCAATGTGTAAAGGTGTGTCATGGCTGCGATAACAAGTGGATAATGGAAGTTACGCATGTAAATTCAACACAGGTGGGGTGGAGGAGCTATGGGTATGAAATTATGGATCCAGGCGTGCCAGGGTTGGATGGCCCGGTTCTAATTAGACCGCCCCGTGCAGATCAGCTAGTTTGTAATAGGTATATATGCATACACACATGCAGACAACAATATGTAAAAGTACATTCTCTGTAACACATGCATTCCATTTGCTGACATAAATAATAGGAATGTGCACATACAAACAACGACAGTAGATGGAATAATAGGCTGTGCAGAAGAGGGACGGGACGAAACTGCTAGAACGCAGAGGTGTGTACAGTGTCCAAAGTCAGTGCTCTGCTGACGATAATCTAATGTGAGGGCTTTCCCACACATGGAATTCTTCCTTTGATCTGCCCGGTACGGCAACAACAAGTATTTAACTGGTCTAATTGTAAAAGAAATATGCTGAACACATACATAACTAGGCTCCCATGTTGAACATGTGTGATTCCGCATAGTCATACATATTAATGAATTGTAGTGTCATGTTAACTGGAGTAAAGATGTAATAAAGTCTAGAGTCTAATCCTGCCATAAACACTTGCGTGTCCCATGTGGGTCAGCCCAATAATAGCAAAACGTATTCCTTTGGTCGCTCACATCAATAATGTTCGTGGACTAAATGTATGGGAGGTCGGAGGATACCTGGAGCGAGTAAACCAATGGGATGGTGGGATGGCTCTATAGGAGTAGGGTGTGGCCAGTGTGTAGTGGTGTTGATACACCGTGCTTCCGACAGGAGAATGGACGACAGCAGTGTTAGGGAGGCATCGGGGTGTGTTTGGGGAACCAGGAGCCATGGGTATATGGGCATATGGGTATACATGCATATGGAGTGGCACAGCAATAGTGCACTCGTTAGAGCAACCCACTAACGAACAGACATTCTCGTACCAAATCACACTGTATCACATTCCATTTACCATCGGTAATCCATACATGAACATATTGCGACATCTGTCTGCTGAATAACGTGCTAAATACCGATTACAAGATAAATGGAGTGAAGTGCCGGTGTCATAATAAATAAGGCACTAGTATGCTGGTGAAGCATATATAAACACCATTACGCATATGTAAGTGCGTATGCGCAGGGAATGTATTGGTTTACAGACACACAGATATATATATATATATATATATATATATATATATATATACACACATATATGTACATATATAAGTAAATACATGTGTGTGTGTGTGTGTGTGTGTATATATATATATATATATATATATATATATATATATATCAAATGTCATTCCTGTGTGCTTTTTCCTATCATAGCTGTATATCTCTATATATCTACGCACACGCACACACACATATATATATATATATATATATATATATATATATATATATATATATTTCACAGGCTATGGCAATGGAAGTGAGGAGCCCAGGCAAGACACATGACACATGCAGCATGCCCTTCCACCCCCCCTACAGCCGGACACGGGAACTATACACACAAGCAATGTAAAGTGTCCACTGCTCCCCAGACCACAGGCAGGATACACCTGGGGAGAACACAGTAAACCCGTGGATTCTAATAATGGAACACATACTGGAGCATCCCTTGCGGGACACCCCAAAAATTGGCCAAACCATAGGAATGCAATAGATCATCCAGTTTGTCCACAGTGTATACAGACTTGGAATACAAGGGTGGATAACCCAGATTACCCATGGGCTGAGACAATTGTATGAAATGTGTCCCGTGAAGTGGAGAGTGGGCAGCGTGTAGTGGTGTGTCCAGAACCGACCAGGTCCCAGAGGTAAGGATGGGTGCTGTCGAGGAGGTGAGGGTGGGGGAACTATGGGTAGCTACTTATGGGTCTAGGTGTGCAGGTGTTGACTGATGTTGGCCAATATGGAGAGCCCTAGATGCTATCAAATGTGCTTATTGGGCAGAGGCGTCGCCCAATGAGCAGCCGCACCCACTGTGAGACCCACTAAAGCAAAGTGTATTCTATATGGCATGGAACGGAATAACCAGATGGAGACGTATATAAGTAGAGCTATGTGTGTGCATATGTTCCCATAGCGAGATAGAGATATGCTTCTCCCTCGCTGTAGTATGAATGTGTACATACAGAGAAAGAATACAGATATACACCCACATATGAATCTATACATATGCAGACAACCATAGACCCATATGTCGTTAGATCATATAGATATATATATATATTTACAAATATATATATAGATATATATATATATATATATATATATATATATATATAGCAAGATATGAATATACATGTACGCATACATATGCAGCTATATCTGTATATATTAATGTAAATATATATATATATATATATATATATATATATATATATATATATATATATATATATATATATATATATTACAGTAAATATACACATACCTAGGATATTATACAGCAGTTACGGGTAACATATGTTCAGTCCGGGCATATGTTGGTGGGAGGTCCAATAAACAAACGTCTACCCCCCACCCCCCCAGCTAGGCCGGTGAGACATACAGACATGCAATAAAGGTAAATACACCACTGCTTCCCAGACCACCGGCAGGAAACTACCAGTGGGAGAGATCTGCAAGGTCTACACTTGAAACATGGACAGCGATGTCCCTTGTGGGAAACCAAAAATTTAGTGATTGGAGGCAAGCCCTGTAATGATTGATGCGACCAGGCTGTAGATTTACACAGACCAGTAGGTTGTGCAAGCCTGATAACACATGGGTTGACACAATGTACGACATGTGTCCCGACACAGGGAAAGTGGGCAGTGTGAAGGGGTGGGTTTATACCCCACCTGCACCCACAGTAAGGATGAGTGCTGTTAGGGGAACTATGGGTATGCGATTATGGGCCTAGGTATGCAGGTGTTGGCTGACAGAGCCATATTAGGACCGCCCCGTGGATGTAAGTAATATTCCAATGTGAGCATAGCAGACGCCCATACCTCCCAAACCTTAAGAGCACATCCACTGGATAGTCCGTAAACCATTGGGGGAACACATAGGGACCATACCATTGAACTTTCCCCAATTACCAGAGACGTCCGTGATTATGACTCAGAATCTAACTCTGTCCCACCTAAACCCTCCTAGAACTAGTGATATTAGGAGGAAAGGTGGCGGAATACACATAATGAATAATGACAACATGTAAGAGTCATAATCAGCATGTACCTCAGACAGTGTGTATGAATACATATGCTCAGGGCCTGTCAGTGTGTCAGGTCAATAGCACCAAACTTCTAAATGTATCCCTGAGGTTGTTATGCAGTGTCCCTGATTCAGTGTTCATTCTTCCCCATTCATATGAGAGGTCTGCCAGTGACAGAAAGTGCATATTCCGCCGACTACCTTAGAAAGATGATAGAATAATAGGGTTGGGGTTACCACCTGTCCACCTTTGCGAGGTATACTCCCCTTTGGGCAGTTGTGTCCTGCAAAATAATTGAAATTATGGCAAATGTCTTGTGATTTAGGACAAAGATTTCCTATATTGTCTGTAGTAGTTGCATAAAACAATTATTTTGTATCTGAATCACCTAAATGTTATAAGAAACAGTATAAGCAACTATATTGCTACAAGAATAACCTTTTATTTAGGCAAAACAGTGAAGTACTCTCCTTTGTACTGGCTGTGGGTATGTTTTGCCCTGCATAATCTGACATCTCTACATAAAGGTCCTATAGGGTTGCTGCCTTTTCAAATGCCCAAAGTGGGACATGTTCGATAGAAATGTCATATTTTCCAGCACAAAACATACCTACAGCCGTGCATAGTACAGAACTTTACTTTTTTGCGCAAATAAAAGCTTATTCTAGTAACATTTGAATTGCTTATGCTACTTCACGTAACATATAGAAGTTTCATATATAAAATAACTGTTTTATGCAACTGTTAAAGAAACTTAGGATATAATTTTGTCCTGTAATCTCAGGACATTTGCTATGTCTTGATTATTTTCACATGACACAACTGTCTAAAGAGGGACTGTCCCTCGCAAAGTGGGACAGGTGGTAACCTTAAAGTCCCACCTTGGCCAATAGAAAAGGTGGCAAACCTATAATAGGTATGCGGTAACATGACTCGGTCGACGGATGTGGCTCCCAAAACCCAATTACTTGTCTGTATTGAAGAGTCTCGGTTCCCATGTATCAGCCAGATAGGAGCAGATTGTATGAGGAACACACAAATAATATGATTAAATCACTGGACAGGCCGCCGATTCCGTACAGTCGAACGCTATGCCGTCGCCTAATGGGCAGCCATTCCCGATACTGTAGGCATGTAATCTGATGTAATACGCATTATAAGGTAATATTGTGGTCCTCGCTCCCACCCAGGGGTGTGAGTGTCAGATGCAAGCACCAATGTCGGTGCATTTGCAAGTGCGGGAGCGAGTGGGTGTAAGCCTGTTTGGCTACCAGTATGCGAGTATTGCACTGGTAAAGCAATGTAGAGGCTAACCGAGTGTAAGAAGCTGTAACCAGAGGTCAGCATTGCTTAATACCACACAAACCCATGCACACCCGCTCCCAACTGCTTTAATGTGCCTTACTCCCTCTGTATCCAATGGCCTTGTTCTGCCCTGCAACCAAATAAATGGCCTCTGCAAGGCTCGGAACCAGGGCCCTGCACACACAGCTAATGTGATTTACCAATACGCCATGGCAGATATACAGACAATGGACAGTACCACAAACATATCATACAGCACAGTCATTCAACAGTATAGGAATGTATCCCATCATGTAGATGTATATGTAGAATATGAATGGCCTAAATATGTGCTTAAGGAAAATGAGTATGTGACAATCTGTATGCATTGAGATGAACTTTGTACTGTGAACTCTGAGTAAACTGTGAGTAGTCGAAAGCACTGAAAAACAGGAGCCTGCTTGAAAGCAAGAAATGTGCCTTATATGGAAGTGTATCCGATTTTCTTTCTCTGCCTAGAGATGTAGTAATGTGAACTGCTTTAAGCCGACGGGTAAACCATTGATTGGTTAATTGTCTTTTGTACTAATTTAATTGGTCTAGTTTATATTTTTGTACTATCAGCAGTATCACCAGTATATAAGCTTATGCATTCCTTTGTTTGGGGAGTCTCCCTGGTACTTTCCATGAGGCTTCCACACGTGTGTAATAAATACCACTGAAAGAGAGGAAGAAGTGTCTTGTCTTCATTTAAGGTAAAATGTTAAATGCAACAATGTCCAGCATATAAGTACATACATATATAGAGATATATCAGGAACATACCATGTGGCAACAAAGCATTACAACTGAATGAAACGAGAAACACCAGCTTTATTATGTAGTGATGTTGTTCTATGTGATCTCAAGACTCCCTCAGACAGACATGTGTCATTCATACACGCAAATAGTTGTACATTGGCCGTATACATCACTCTGTGCATGTAATGTACATTAACACAACAGTATCTGTCCAATCATTATGCGTGAACAGTACTCTTGCAAGGTGCTGTGTGCAACATCATCATCATGATAAAGGTAAATGGGGTAACCATAGAGGGACCGGTAGTGTTGTGTGTACAATGGGGTCATCCTCATCATCTGTACCTGGACCATTTAGGAGTGATGTGCATACCAGGATCGTCTGCCTGAGGGACAGGGGTGAGGATAACAGGAGTATGTTGTGATGCATATTACAAGGGTTACATGTGTCCAGTGGGCACGTGTGTGAAATGGACAGCTATGTATAGGGCGGCATATGTTGTCCTAGGAGCCGATTGGCCTTATGTTTCCGTAGGTGAGGGTCGGATGTAGGGGAAGGAGTGTAGGTATGGCCATGAAGGATAGGTAGGGTAGGATTACAGACATGACAGCATACAGGGTTGGTATATGACACATGTAGGGGGATACACCCTGGATGGGGATGGGTGTTTGGCATTCACAAGCCCATCGGAACAGTGGGATGGAGGTCCCCAGCCAATGGGCAATCGCCATTGCACCTAAACAGCTGCAAAGGAGGCAGTGCTGGGGGCTGTCCAGGAGGAGCAGCATCACCCTGTAAATATGACACTCCACCCTTGAGCTTGCATATCTGGCTTTGGAACCCCTTAGTGAGCCCCCAATGCAACATGTCCAGGACCGCACTATAGCAGACATGTGCCTGTCTGGTCCTGCTCCCAGGGGGGACATGCTCCATCCTCAGTGGTGGTACCACCAGAAGGTGGTGCAAAGCCAACAGAGGTTTATGTCCAAGGCTGGGCCCCAGATGTCCTAGTGCCCGGTGCCATGGTCAGCTGAAGTGGGACAAGAGGTTCTGCCGGGACCTCCCAACCCATTCAGCCTGTGGTGTTACAGTTTAAACCTACATATGGCTTAGTGATAGACAACAGCATACAGGATTACCTACAACATTATGTATAGATATCACCATCAACCCAACACAACAGATGGTATACATTTTGCAGAGGGAGCACAACACATGCATATATACTGCATGCCATCTATACAATGTGTAGTAGACGTGTGACCGCAGCTATGAACAGTTGCCCATTATTGGCTTGTCACTGGGAAACCCAGACAGTGTCTGTCATGCCACTGTTTCATGTGACACATGTCCAGTCAGGGATGCGATGGCAGTAACACATCCCTATCATCATGTACTGTCTGCAATCCTCACACTATGCTCCTGCTGTGCACAGATATGTGTTCAGTGTGTAACACAGGAAACAAATGGTTGCACGCACTGACCAGTTCACAGATGGCCCTACAGATGGGGGTCCCTCATGAACAGAGTATTGTCATGTCTGTATTAAAACATACAGAATAGCCATTACCACACACATGTTAAACAGACAGCAGTCTCAATGCAGCATAGCTACACATATGCTGTAGTCATGTGTGGCACATCACCCTCCTGTCTTTAAGCTATTTCCCACTGTGTATAATATTTGAGGTACATCCAGATATCATCTGTGATGTGTCATAACACCACATCCAGGTACCACTCACAGTGACTGTCATGGCCAAATACCAACATGTTTTCCCTAGATAATGTACTGTGTTTATCATGCAAATTGCTATGGGAACAACATCACAGCTGTTCCACATGCAATCAGCTAGAGGAGGACTGCAGTAGGTGCAGAGGCCATCACCTGATCATGTTCATCACTTACAATACACATGCTGCTGTTGAGCAGGTGTACACCTTCACATCCACTAGAGAGTGTGCGGGTGGGACAGGCAAAGTACACCAGAGAAGGACTTGGAGACTTAACCCTAAGCATCGTCTGCCACATGACTAACAGTACAGGGGTCAACCCCCTGACTGACTAGTCATTACTATTACATGTGCATGACATTAATACATGTGACACAAAGGCAACATGTTGCTGTGCTGTAAGAACATATATGTGTGTAAGTGAGTGACATCTGCAACAGAGATATAGTAGACATACATTAGGTGTGGCACGCATGGCTGTCCACGTGAACGGATGCCATTGTTACCACAACCACACTCTCTAATGGACACTAATTGACGCTCTTTGCCAGGGCCACAAATACACAACCTGACTACTTAGTTTGCCACACTGCAGTAATGCACAGGACTACATGCGCCACAGGGGACATCTGGAGGTTCTATGGGCTAGGGCATGTGAAAGTGTTTGACATGTGTTGGTATGCCAACGAGGGTTATACTGGGAGTGACTGTGGTTGGGAGCATCATAAACCACATGCAGACACAAGGTGCCAGTACTGGCATGCATGTATGCATTGCTGCATGGGTGTTTAGTGGTTGGCTGTACAAAGCAGGGTAAGGGGTACTCCTTGGCATCACATCACCCAACAATGGTGTGCAGTGCAGGGGAGTAATGTCTGCAATGTCCCACACAGATGGGTACTGCATGATCTGCCCTGACATCCTGGTTACCAGTGTGTATGGCCATAGCTTTGTAATGCATGCCATGTCTGTGTTTGATAGTCCTCCACATGGACATTGCCTGGGATGTGCATGTCCCACAGAACTGTACAGTGACATGTACAGGTGTACCTGGTTTGGTAGGCACATGTTGTGTACACAGACTGTTATCCCCCGATATTCCAATACTGTACTGGTGTGGCGAAACCTGCTTATAGTGAGCAGGTCGACCCTGCACCTGCATTGACAATATGATACAGGTATTCCCTGTCACTGGCATTGGTCCATACGGGGCACATGTGTACGGAATTGTATGGCCTCTGTGGATCATATTTGATGGCACCACATATGTTGCAGATATCTAGTGGGGAACATAGTGAAGGCACAATGTCCACAAACATCTGCCTATTGTACTGCTTTACAGGGTGCCATGTCCTTTGCAGGCCCTGCATTCACACCATGCCTACTATCTGTCATCAATATGCATGGTACTAGCAACACAGCAGGATATCCCAGGCAGCTGTGGATGCAGGACATATACCAAGTACTGTTAGGGTTGCATAATTTGTTCACCAGGCCTTTTGCCAGATGTAGGGGTATGGCTTGCCAACACAGTCCCATGGCTGACTGACAGCTGTACTCCTTGTGAGGTGGCCAATGTGTCATAAGACAGACACCATATAGGAAAACTACAAAATCCGCTCCCCAACATGTCCAATGGTAAGACACTCACAGCCACCTCTACACAGGCTCTGACAGACAAACACACACTTGCCATGCCCTGTATATGAACACCTACCTAACGTATCACACTACAGCAATAGGCTTTTAGGGCACGCGCTACGGCGAATACTGGGTTACAGCACACCTACAGGTGTAGACTTAGGTGGGTGACAACAGCAGGATTGACAAAGGTGGTCATGTGATTTGTACAGAGAGTGCATACTCTACAAAGCACTGTACTAGTCTCACACAGGCAGACAGACAGACAGACACACACACACCTGGCATGTCTGGGATTAGAACACTGACCTAACTACTTTAGCACACTACAGCATTACGTAGTTACAGAATGCACTACCCAGATTACTGGGTTACAGTACTCCCAGAGGTGTATTTCTAGGTGGGTGACATCATCAGCCTTGCCAGAGGTGAGTATAGGAATGGTATGATCATTTTAAAAGCATTATTCAGTCCTCAGACAGATGGGGACAAACACACACACACACACACAGACACACACACACACACACACACACTCACACACTTGGCAAGTCTGGGATTAGAACACCGACCTAACTACTTTATTACACTACAGCATTACGCAGTTACAGAATGTGCTACCAAGATTACTGGGTCACAGCACTCCCAGAGGTGTATTTGTAAGTGGGTGACATCATCAGCCTTGTCAAAGGTGGGTATAGGAATTGTATGGAGTGTGAGCAGTGTAAAAACATTATTCAGTCCTCAGGCAGATGGGGACAAACACACACACACACACGCCCATGGTGGGAACAGAACACCTGCCTATCTACAGATCACTATTACAGTACTACATAATTATGAGTCGCGCCACACAGACTACACATTTAAAGGCTGTCATTATGACCTTCAAGGAATGTGGACAGCAACAGGGATGCTGGCAGTTAAGATGTACATACGTGTGAACCTGTGTGTTTAAAGTAGGAATCCATCCTGACCTGGAGTATGCCCATCTGTGGAATGGATGACTACTATCACTATACAGGATTACAATGGCCATGCCCATACACATAGAGGTACATAACTGACACAAGGTGTCACTGGGCATGCTCACACACGTAGTAGCACAGGGCTGTTCGGAATGCACCATGTGTCCATCTACATAAGGTTATACTGGGCATGCTCATACACTTAGTAGCACAGGGCTGTCTGGGATGCACTCTGTGTCTAAACACGGAAGGCCACAGTGGCCATGCTACTACAGTTAGATGTAAAGAACAAATTGTAATGGACTCTGGTGTTAACAGTTGTCATTGTTAGCAGGAAAGCTGCTCTACATATATCTGACACTGGTATTATACACGTCTGCTGCTGTCCATCACCTTAGATGCACCATTCTATACCAAGCACAATACCACCACTCACAGTGATGTCTTGCTAGGAGTGGCAACTGCTTGACCAACACAATGAGCTTTGCTAGAAGTGGCAACTGCTTGACCAACACAATGAGCCAATGTCCTGCTGTAATTATGAGCTTACTGTTACAAAAACGTACACCTGACTTTTTTTGTAACAGTAAACTATTGGGAAGACCTGCCTGAGTGCTGTTTGTTTTTTATCAGTTTTTGTTTGTTTTGGTGAGTAATTATGAGCTTGTCCAGTGTTTGTCATTTTGGGATGACATGACTGACAGTAGACAGGCCTTTGACACATATCACATGCATCCATGATTCATGATTCAAGGGAGTGGGGATAATACCCAAGTCACATTCGCCCATATAGTGCCATTCCAAGGCAAATGTCCTAAACACAGGATAACACCCTGACACCTAGAGGACAACTGCATTGTATGCTTATGCTAACCAGTGCTAGATGTGTAGCATCCATAATCACAGCTGCTCACTGTAGATCCAACAATGGAGAGTACTGACATCTGTGCAGTGAGGAACACCTGGCTGAAGGCTCTGTAGTGCACAATAGCACTACCACCATATACCTCAGAACCAGACATGTGGGCCATAACACAGGTACGGACCACTCCAGGTGGTGGTGTCCCCACATACATAGAGGCCACTCATATGCACTGACCGGTACTCCCACAAAAAGCATCACAGATGAGTCAGGTGCAGGACACAGTGTCAAATGCTGTATTCTAGGATGTAAACCTCAGACACCATGCCCTCGAACCACCAACACACAGCCATACATGTGGTAGGACATAGAGTACACCACCATGTGACCCTTGACCAGTGGACTGTACCAAGCTCTACATCAACTGTGCAGAGTACCCATGTACTGACACAGTTGCATCATGTGTTATGCAATGCAATGATACCACTGTCTGTAACCAGGTCAGCTGTACACATACCAGGGGCCCTCTGTTATTTACAGCATTAGCAGATGACTGTTGCTGTACACCAGTAAACACCCTCATGTTTGGATATGACATACATGTACCTGCCCTGGATATGTACATGCCACACACACACACACACACACACACACACACACCATACATGTAAATAGCATAGCTGTTGTTGTCCTTTGTGCAGACAGGTGGCTACAGCCATTACACACATGCACATGGAATGTAGGTCCATGGCTGCTGAATGCTAACAGTATATAAGGTGTGATATCAATGTTGACAGAGGTAACATTCCATCTGTACATTACACCCATCATATCATACAACAGTCATGTGTCATGTATGTCATTACACATGTCCACCAATTGCAATGCCTACAAACATGCCCAAATGACAGGATTGTATGACCTACACACATTTACATGTAGTGGTGTGTATTCAGATACCATGCGTGTGCAGTTGCTGATGTATGCAGGTGACGTGTATCTTAGTACATCATGCAGTTACAATGCAGCCTCAACATTGCTAACTGTATATGGTGATATAACAAATCAAAGCACAACAAACCAAAGAAGGGATTAACTCTCCTGCATCCAAGTATAAAAATACTGATAAAATATAAAATGTCCACATGCAGGTAGAGAAAACAGCCGAAAAATCCACAGTCTCTATCACTTCAATTACGAATTCCAATTCCAGTAGGGTATAAAAAGTTATTTATTCAGCTAGCAAATGTTAGCGCTTTCACCAAAAAGGCTTTCTCAAACTACAAAGCTGCCATTTAAAAACATCATTTAAATATGTAAAAAACAAAGCTGATAGGTTCAAAATTAATTAATTAGATATGCTAAATACTGCATCATTGATTCATTTAAAATGGTATGCATTCATTATAACCTATACATACAAAGAGTCACAAACCACACTAAAACATTTAAAATACCCTAAATATACAAATATATAATATATATAATAAATATAAATAAACATATAATAAATAAAACCAAAAATTAGTGTCTAAAAAGTCTTCTCTTTTTTAGAAGTGGTTTCACTTGTGTTTTATCATTTAGTCCAGGCTTCTTATCTGCTCTCAGCCTGACTATCCATCTAAGCTCAGTCTCTTGTAAGCGAGCATCTACATCCCCACCTCTAATATCTGATAGGACATGTTGCATGACACTAAAAACAAAATAATGTTCAGCACCCATACTTTTAACATGTTTTGCAAGTGCGTTATGTTCGGACCCAATTCTAATACTATAAACATGTTCCCTGATGCGCTCCCTAAGCTGTCTGCACGTCTTGCCTACATAGAAAGACGTGCATGAGAAGCACCGGGCTAAGTACACCACATTTGTAGTTGTACAGAATGTGTTGGTCCTAAATTTATAAACTATCCCAGTAATGGGGTGTGTAAAGGTCAAACCTAAATCCACATACTTGCATTGATTGCATTTACCACAGGGCTGAGTGTTAAAACTACCATTCCATATATTCAATGTCCTATGAACCGATCTGTCACAGAGTTTATTCTTAATATTTTGTTTGTTCTTATATGTAAAACTCGGATCCTGCCCCACCACACCGGATAACTCTTCATCCAACTTCAAGACGTCCCAATGTTTCCTCACTACCCCTCTAATGATACTAACATCCCTAGTAAAATACATAGGGATCCTAAGGGGTTCTATTTTACCAATAGAATCAACAGGGTTAACACCCTTCCAATCAGAAAAATAGGGTTTAACCGAGCCTTCTCTTAGAGAGTTAACTAACTCTATATTCCTCTCCACATCCCTGGTGGTGTACTGTCTTTCCAAAAGCCTATTCTTAAGGGCAGACATCTCCAAAGAATAATCTGTTGTACTAGAGTTTAAACGTGAAGCCCTCATAGACTGCCCTTTCATTATGTTTTCAAAAACATACCTTGGATGCATGCTCCGCCGATGTAATAGAGTGTTCCTAAAACATGGCTTTCTATGTATGGAAGTATTCAATAGGCCATTAGCAAGTCTATTAATACTAACATCCAGGAATGATATACTTGACTTAGAATAATTCACTGTGAACTTAAGAAAATCTGTAAGGCCATTAAGCTCTTCCACAAACTGGATCAGAGATGCCTCACTACCTTTCCAAATTAGGAAGAGGTCATCTGCAAATCTTCTATAATAGCCTACATTCTCACTGAAACCAGCCATGAGAAACAGTGATTCCACTTCCCAGTCAGCCATAACCAAATTGGCGTAGCTATTGGCACAAGATGTGCCCATAGCTACGCCATCCTTACACAAAAATTTTGTCATCAAAGACAAAAACATTATTTTCCAGGACAATCTCCATAAACAGGGCAATAATGTCTATAAATTCTTCGTCAAAATCAGAATTCCTCTTTATATAGCGTTGTAGCCTCAGCACACCTTCAGTATTGGGAATAACTGTAAATAGACTTACCACATCTAGTGTCACAAGTATGTAAAACTCCTTATCATCCAAAGTGGCCATGTATTCATATAGGTCAATTAAGAATTGTTTGCTATCTCTTAATGTATACATATTGGAATCAACCAAAGGCCTAAGGTAAAATTCCAATAAAATGGAGAAGGTTTCAGTCAGCCATCCCTGTCCTGCGACAATAGGTCGCAGTGGAGGATCAATCAAGGACTTATGAACCTTAGGCAGTCCTTTTATTTCTGGTATGCGTGGATTACTAACTTTTAAATACCTCAACAATGTATCAGGTAAAAGCTGATTCTGATACAAATCCTCAAGTGTATCATAGACTTGGAAAACTTTAATTCCTACTTCATTAAGACTAATAATGTTATAAAATTCAGTATTACTAAGCATTAAATTCATATTGCATACATACTTGTCTGTATCCATAACCACTATCGGTCCCCCCTTATCTGCCGGTCTAATAATTATTGACTCCTCATTCCTAAGATCATTCAATGCCTTCCTTTGCAGGTACGATAAGTTATACTTCTTGGACCTAGATCCATACTTCTTCTTCTCACTGTAAAACTTATATAAGTCATCTTCGACCAATTTAGAAAAAGTATCCAGCAGGGGGTGCAGCACAGGCATGTATAAACTATTAGGGCGAAACTTCCCTAAACCATCACTAACTGCTATTCCATCATAAGCTCCAAAGTCCAATTTCAACTGTGCTTTCCTAACAAACATCTTGATATCCAATATAGACATCACTATCACAGGTAGGTATGTAACTCAGGCCTTTATTCAGGACTTCTTCTTCATATACACTCAACAATCTATCAGACAAATTAACTACTAACGATCCCCCACTTTGTTTTTTACATATTTAAATGATGTTTTTAAATGGCAGCTTTGTAGTTTGAGAAAGCCTTTTTGATGAAAGCGCTAACTTTTGCTAGCTGAATAAATAACTTTTTATACCCTACTGGAATTGGAATTCGTAATTGAAGTGACAGAGACTGTGGATTTTTCGGCTGTTTTCTCTACCTGCATGTGGACATTTTGTATATGGTGATATGCTGAATGTATGGAAAGATGTACCTCAGGTATGGACAGATGTGTGAAAATAACTAAGTGGTGGGGCATCTTTGCAGATGGATGTTTGCTGAGGACAGCTCACAGGTGTGTTACAAGCAGTCCTACAATAACGTGTGTAACCGGTAAGCAATGGTTTTGTTAAATGAAGGCCATATCACACAACATAAACAGCGGTCAGGGTGACACCGAAGGTAAATCACTTGACACCTGTAACAGTTAAGACCTCCCATGTGCATATATCAGCACTGTTGCCAAAGAAAGTGTCAGTACACTTTGTAATGCATGCAGTACTGCTGTAAGTCTGTCATATATATCATGAGCTAGGCAGGTGTTTTGATTCACAGTACTGGCATGTGTGGTTGCGTGTGTGTCCATAAATGTCACGTATGGTGGGGAATACATTTCAGTTGTTACTCACTCTCCTGTACACTAGTGTAGACATCTGTACAGATTGCAATGTAGAAAGCAAGACATAGGCAGGGGCGTGTATCTCACACATGTGAGGTATCTGTATGTGTGTGACATAGGTATATTCAGTAGTGAATGCCACAGTATGTGTGTTTGTGTGTGTATGGCTGTCTGGTCCCTGGAGTGAGGATGTATGTTACCATACTGAACTGATAAGACCCCTCCCCCCATCCAGGCGATGCAATCTACTGTCCATGTTGATGTCCCAGATCTTAGGCCATACTGACTACCTGTACATGTGTATTCTCTGTGGCGCATCATGTAGGTGCACAGTACTGTAATGATGATTTGCACATAGGCAGGGGTCCTCACCTCGACAGTAGCAACTGTGTGTGAGTGTGTGTTACTGTGTCCGTGAATCTGTGAGTGTGTGGGTGTGTTACTGTGTCACTGAATACACGTGTGTCAATACCTGAGTGTGTGGATGCATTTGTGTGCTGGCATCCTGTAATGGGAACGTGTATTACTGCTTCCCAATGAGGCATCACACTTCCCACTGGCCTCTACCCTTGTCATCAGCTAGACCGTTCTCTTACCTCACCACTCCATGTAACTGTACCTGTGATATCACCCAGTATGGATTTAACGTCTGTAGCCACAGTAGCTTAATACACAGCTATCATGCTCTGTGATCAGTAGACGTGTTTGGAACGTGGGACATTCTCACTGTGATGTGAAAGCTACAAGGTGCATGCTGGTATATTCATACATACCTGTGAGTAGTCCACATTTACATGTGGGACACTAACTGCAAACACTGACATCCACCGGCACGTGCAATTAGACCTGAAGGAGGAAAGCAGAACATCATGACCAACATGCAGTTACTGTTACACAAGACACATACTGTTAACAGTATGAAATGCATTGTACACCTGTACTACATGGTATGTCTGCTGCCTGTCAACAGTACTCAACAATTGTAAACTACACTTATCTTCCTAGTCTGTTCACCTTATGCATCAGACCATATGAGCATGTCCCTACACCGATGGTGTGGATGTCAAGGATGCGGCACAGGCATCATCATATGCACAGGGTGATAATGTTTGCCAGAGGCCTAGGCTGCATCATTGGATGACATCATGTGCCCGGGTTAGGGCCTTTGATCTAATTGGGCATGTGTGGATGTTATGCATGTATGTGTTGTGGTGCCCTACATATGTTTCCGGTGTGTGCTTATATGTATGCACACAGTTCTGGCATGTGTCTGGCCTACACAGGGGTATTATTGACAGCTGCGAACTGTACAGGCCAGGTTTTACAGTTCACGGTGTCTGGCCACGGCCATGTGACCTGTGCCTGCCAGGGGTTGCACGGGCACTACCAGGCAGAGGTGCAGATTGGGTACTGTCTGATGACACATGTCCACTGGAACTGTGTCCCTGTTGGGACCATCCAGGGGCACATGCACGTGGCCTGCTGTGTCGCGGTGTGGACAGCACAGCACCAGCTGCAATGCTGCTGCTACTGCCACTGTGGGAGCGGGCATGTGAGGTAGCTCATTCACGTAGACCTGAAACAGCTGATGTAGCAGGCCTACGTCTACTTGCCCAACGCCTCACTCCTACCAGATGTTCCAACACAGACAGGTCATGCTCACGGATTGTCATGCCATGGTCAAGGACTTAAACCATGTCACCCAATTGTCTATCCAAAGCTTCAGCAATCTGCTGTTGAGCATTTACCATTGCCTGTATGTTGTTCTTTAAAGAATGGACAGCAGCTCTCTGAAGCCTCTGATCTTCTCTGTTGTGCCATTCAGCACGTGGCTGTGCCTCCATTACAGCCTGAAACATGCGTCTGGTGACACCAGCTGCTGTGCTCTGTCTTGCAGGGGCATGTTGGCCATAGGTCCTTCTATGAGCAGCACTGGCCACGTGCATGTGTGGGGCATCACCAGTCAGTTGGCTGACACCATGGTGTTCAGGCACACCTTCCATAGCCCCCACACTTTCCTGTTCCAAGCTACCACACACCAACTGCCCTTCCTCTATGGCCACTGGTGAGGGAGTATGTGTAGGCATGGGATCTGTGTGCATGGATGAGGGGGATATAGGTGGAATGGCAGCCAATGGCACAGATTCAGCCCCTGACAACCCTGCCTGTGCCTCAATCATACGTTCGTCATCACTGCTAGAGTCTGTGGGGACACTAACATCAGATGGACCGCAGGAGGGGAATGCACCTACATCACAGGGGCAGACAAAAACTGTACATTACAATCTATACACACAGATACACACTCAGACACACACACGCTATGGCACTCAACATGCATGTGATATGGCACCCAACATGCATATGATATGGCAGAAGGCATGCAACATGCATACGGCAGATGGCTTGCAGCGCAGACAATAACAGTGGTAGTTATTATACATTCTTGGGTTGCACACAACATCATGCATGTGTCATAGCAGAAGGTATGCAAATTACACAATCATAGTAGTAGTTAGCATACATCCATGTGTTACACCATGTAGACCAGCACAGGTTAACAGTACACCTGCCTGATGTGTGGCATATGACCTTGACAATCACATGTAGTATGACATGTGATCTGCTGACGTGTGCAATGACATGCATACATGTTTAACACAATGGTGTCCTGTCAAATATACAGTGGGGTAATGGTGTCCCAATGCAGTGTTGTCTGTCCACCCTACAGATATACTGCACATTTAGCTGATGTGCATGGCCATTGCATGGAATCATGAGGTGTCTCTATTGCTATGCAGTGTGAGTTACAGACACAGTTCATAGCCATGACTGTGTTCAGATACAATACATATATACTGTGGAATGTGACCCACGTCACTGAGATGTATACACACTAAACCATGATGTGGAATGTGTGACACAGGTCACTGAGGTGAATACAGATGACTACCCTGCACATCTGCAACCATATTTCTGCTGCCTGGCAATTATGGCCAGACATGGTAAACTCGTCTATACACCATGTCCCACATGACATCTGTATACCACACACACACACACACACACACACACACACACGAGGAGCAAGGATGACACTGATGTCCAACACCAGCAAGGAGAATGTACTGTATCTGTGGGCTGATGTGGATACTGTACAGGTGACTGCTGTCATGCCATGACACACTCAAGATGTTCAACACATCTTATGTGGTGGATTGATGTCACTACTACACAAGATGTGCACAGGCCTGTAGGATGTCTAGTGTTCCACATCTGCAATATAACCATTACTCAAAGGCCATAGTTGGACCATGTGGAGCCAATGTACGACAGGGTGGTCACACAAGCACATCACGTCTACTGTGTGTGTTGCTTCATGTCTCTGGCCATCATCCATGGCCATGTGTGTACATGTGTTGGCCAAATTATTGTGACGGGCATCAATTTCACATGTCTGTGTTGTCCCATATGACATACACCCATAGATGTTATATGCTCCACTGATGACAGGGTTATGCAGACAAAGGGTGGTATGTGGGATATGTTTTTCAGGATAGTTAGGCAGTGTTGCAGCCAGGCCACTAGATGTCATAGACATGTCAAAATAGAACATCACATTGTGTGACATTCATAGCAGGGCTATGATCCACACCAGTGAATCCTGTGGGCTGGCCATACTCCAGCTCACTATGTAGTACTGTTTATATTCCCCACATATGTAGTTCTGATCTGTAGTACATGTCCCTACAGTGAACAGCACCTCCACCATTGTATGCACAGCTGTCCACATATCTGGCAATGACAGTTTGTGAGGTTTCATGTCAGTTTTTCACATAGTTTGCAAGTATTGCACATGGGTAGCCATTGTGATGCATTGCAGGTCTGACCTGTATATTGTGACAGGACCATACATTTTTATTTATTTTTTATTTTTATTTAACATTTGTTGACCGGGAAAGTCCGACTAGGTTCCACAGATCCTGTTTTCAGCGGAGGCCCAGGGAGAAACACTCCAGAAGCATGTCTTTAGAATGTGGGAGGAAACTGGAGTACCCGGAGGAAACCCACGCGAACGCAGGGAGAACATGCAAACATGTACATTATGTGTACATGTGGTAAATGGCCACATGGCAGATAGATCTGTGCATTAAGATGCCTGATAAATAACAGTCTCACCTGCAATGGGCTGCTGTCGCAGCGGAATGCCAGGGGTACCTAAATAGGAGTAACACAGCAGTATGATCATTATCCACACCTGTATGATAGCTACAGGGTGCAATGTGCATGTTAACACATACACCAGTACAATAGACTATACTATGGAGTATGCACATGTGTGCATACACAGAGTAGCATACTATAGTATGCAGCATGTGTGTATACATGCCTTGCATATGATGTTACATTACATATTGTACAGTGACACATATAACTATATGGAATATAGTTGTTATAGGTGCAGTAGTGACTTACCAGGCAACTCCAGGCTCGGTGGTTGAGAGACACCCACCTCCACAGTATCGGCTAAGGCTTGGGGATGTTGTTCTGCAGGTGTCCCCAGGTTGACCAGTAGCTCCTCGGTACGTGTGAGTGGGGGCTGGGTTGGTGGCCCACCACCTGTTGCACCTTGTTCCCTGGTGATTGCATTCGCACACTGTTTCACCCATCTAATGAGGTCTGTACAGTGCCTGTGCACCTGCTGGTATGTGCGGTTGTGGCAACCCACATCATTAACTCTCCTGTGAAGTTCCATCCACTGGCATCCCGCTGCTGTGCATCCTGTGGCACATGGTTGAACAGGATATCATGACTGCCATGTAGGTATGGGATGAGGGCCTCATCCTCCAAGCAGGTATAAGGGGGTAGCCTTGCACGTGGCATACCTGGAAGACATAATGATGGAGACATGTCACAGTAACTCACAGAGACATACGGAGCTACAGCTGAACTTACATGTGTATCACATTTATTATGATTAAATAGTTGTCTTTGCAAATCTACATGACACTGCCATCACTGATATGTTTGTGTCGCACACATGTGACACTCAATGGTGATTGGATATGATCACCATATATGTGTGTGTGTCACCTGATTACATTGCTCATACTCCATGTGGATGCTGTCTTGATGTGGGCATGTCTGTTTACCTGTACTGGTGTTCCTACCTATCAGAACATGGCTGGATGTGTTCACATTAATGCAGTTAACCTTGATGCCCTGTGACCCTGCAGACTTGCTCATGGAAGGTTTTACATGTATGTGTTTTGCCATATACATCTACATGGCACTGTACAGCAGTTCAACATCCTGCCATGTATCACCTGTGTTGCACATGTGATACACATGGGACACTGGCTAGCCAGATGGTATTTGCAGGGATGGATATCAACTATAGCATGTACGGTCAAAGTCAACTAGTAGGCTATATGCCCTGGGCCATGTATGAATCTAGGATAAAAGGTTACCTAGCTGTAGCTGACAGGTGGGTCTCTGGGGCCAGGTGGAGCAGTGCCACATAACTCATCCACAGGGTTAATGATACATTTACCATGCGGTCATCACACCATGTCTGAGAGGGGGGTGATGTGCACCTTTGCTGGACAGGAATGCATAGTATGGCAGGACTATGTGAAGTGTATGGGACAAGGATCTGTCCAGCATGTGGTGATCCTAGTACTAGGAAGGTGGATGTCCATGAAGTATGTGTTTGAGATCAGGATGTGTACGTGTAGCAGTCCAACATCACTGGGCTAGACATGGCTTTATTCAGGGTAGGCATCATACTACATAGTGGAGACGGGGAATGGGAAGGCTGGTGTAGGCCATCTGAACATGGCCAATACCCATTAAAGGAAATATGTGATCTGATATGGGTCACTTGAGTGTTGAGTATGGCTGGACAATGATCTCTATATTCATGGATGGCACCCTGTCATGAGTAGGGTTGCCACATATGACTACCTGACAGGTGTGGTGATGTAACTATGACAGGAAAGACAACTGCCCAGCTGCATCCCTTACACACAGTGTCCATTATGTTGACCGCTGCCTAGGTGGTAGTTCATGGGTACAGGGTTATTAACATAGGGATGACAATGCAATATGTAGCTGTCAGATTGTGCCCATATGTCACACACCTCACCCACAAAGCCCCTTCTGTATGTTGTCCACAACACTCTGAGTGAGCTATTGCTCCTAGGTCATAGTCATTTGCATACTTCAGTAGGCAGATGCCTTCTGTTAGTATGTGCGGTATAGACTACAATGAGGGGGGAGTACAATGAATTAACCCTGTCTTACTGTAGCTGGCACTGGTGTGATGTGCATGTATTATTCAGACACCTTCTGTAGTGTTGGTTCTGCCAGCAGTCCCGTTGCAAAACACTCATGTGACATAGGAATGTACATCTAGTATACTGAGTGTAGGTGGAACACAATATGGGTGATGATGTCCTATGACCTGGCAAGGTTATGATATGCAGTGTGAAATCAACCTTACTGTCATCTACATCTGTACTGTTGACATCAAATAATTTGATCAAGGTGCATGGCCTTTCATACCAGACTCAGCAGGGTAGTAGTGCAGTACTTCCCATTATCAGTGGTGTCTCCCCCTTTGTGGGTTGTGATACCTGTTGGTGTGCACCATTCAGTGGGTACACAGCCTGACATGAAGCTATGTTTTACATGATGTGTATGTGGAGAGCAACTTGTTTTGCCATATGTGTATGATACAACCTGGGATGTGGACAGGTCCCATGCAGCCTGAGTGCAGCTTGCACCTGCATAGTTGTGGTTACAGGGGCTCTGTAGTGTACATGGATATATGATTGTGTACCTGTTGGGGGGGGACAGTGTGTTTATGTTATCCAAAACCCTATATGGATTGATTATTCATGCTCAGCACTTGTTCAGAACTTGTAAGCACTACATAAGCTACTAATTACTATAGCACTCAGTCTTCCTCATTACCTAGAGGTAAACAGTTTTTGTACGTACTTTTCTCACTTGCTTAGTGTAAAATAGCTCTTGTCCTCACTTTCCTCACTTATCTAGGGGAGAATAGGTTTATATTCAGGCATATCCAAGGGTCAGCTCCCAGTGTTCTCTCCTGTCTATCTGATGAATCTGGACATCTTGAGGCAATGTAGACATTGCCTGATGTACACAGACAACCCTCTCTGCCTACCACCCAACACTACAACCTGTGAGAGATGCACTTATCTAGCCAAACTGGAGGTAGAGCTCTCTCCAACCAAGACTGACCCTGACATTCATGTGGAGAAGGTAAACATTTGCACCACACCACACTCATCACATAGTCTCACTAAATCTACACCACCATAATCCACACATAGTAACACAAAAACATTTGCAGAGGCTCTCAATAATAATCTGTCTAACAGAGACCTCCAAAGTGGAAACACAAGCAGCCTCCATCCCCCAACATAACCCCAATGGCACATAGCCCAAAGAGTCAGTGTGCCACTCAACCACAGCCAATAAGGCAAATCAATGTACCCAACACACTAGTCATAGGTGACTCTATAGTCAGGCACAATGATGTCCCACTCACCAGGCTAAACGAGGAGAAGGTTATTGTCAGCTGCCTGTCGGGTAACAAGATCCGCCACATAACCCATACACTCAGGTCACTCCACAACAAGTACAAATATGACTCTGTCATTGTCCCTGTTGATGTGAATGGCCTGAGACGTACCGCCCTGGACTACATGAAAAGAGGCATGGAAGAGCTCTCCAAACTTGTAGGCCAGGCAATTATGACCCTAGCCCTGAGTAGCATTCTGCCATTGCCCAGAATGATACCACAGTACGAGGACAAAATGATTGACTTCAACAATTGGCTAAGCTTCTGGTGTCATTCTAAGGGGATCCAGTATATGCTTGGGATGACATGGTCGACAGACCACAATGCTTTGCTACAGATGGCCTGCACCTGTTGCTCCTGGGATTCTGGATACTGGCTAAGGCTCTTGCTGCCCCTATAGTGCCTTCTTTAGGCTAGGTTCAAATAACATATTCACCACCATAACAGGAACAGGCAAGCACAAACTGAGGGTAATGCTACTCAGTGCTGGAAGTCTAAATCTCAAAATGCACTCACTCGAGGCACTCCTTGTAATGGAGAACATCGATATCTGTGCAGTGACTGAGACCTGGTTCAAGGCTCCAGAGAGCACCCCTGCACTACCAGGCTAGAAATCATAACACACTTTTCAGCCATGTAACCTGGACCGAAAAACCCAAGGCGGAGGTGTGTCCATATTCATTAAGGATATCCACCCCTCCAGGCTAGTTGCTTAGCACAATGCATCTGAGGTTATCCAAGTGCATCTACCTCTGGGCTAAACTGCAATCCAAATTGTAGCTTGCTACAGATCCCCCCACCATGCTTCAAGATTCCCACTCCTCTTTTCTTGATGTACTGGAAATTATTAGGGTTCAACCAAACACCCTACTAATGGGTGACTTCACCTACCCCACCATTAACTGGGAAAACTACTCATGTACCAACTCATTAGCTCAACACTTTCTGGAATTCATACACACCAATGCCCAGGATCATCTTATCCACACACCCACCAGGGGCAACAATATCCTAGACCTAGGCATTGCCAACATGAGTGACCGGTGTTCCACACCTGAAGTCAACTCTTTATTGGTCCAATCCAACCATAAGCTAAGCACCCTTAATATCCACATCCCACCCCCACCCCCCATTAAAGGAGCCACAGTATAATATGTCTACAAAGCCAACTTCATGCTTCTTAAGACAGACGTGGTGAACTTCATGACACCCATGCAGATGGACAATATGGTTACAACTGCTGAATCCTACACAAATGCACTCTATAAGCACTTACACGAGTGCATGGATCGTACTATCCCAAACAGAACCAAGACGCTATACTCCTAATTAAGGAAGCCAATCTGGTGGTCCCCTGCCATAAACAAACTGTACAACAGAAGGAAGACACTGTTGCAAAAGAGAGTACAATCCCATGTGTGGAGGAGCTCCCTGGTCAGCCTCAGTAAGAAGCTGAGATCCCTTATAAGATCCTCCAAAGCTAGCTACAGAAACAAAACCACCACTAATTCCAACTACAACCACAAAGCTTTCTATATCTATGTCAAATATCTCAATGTCAACACCCAGATCTGCTCTGAGTTACAGCACAAAGGCAAGAACATTACAGAACCAACTGATATTGCCAACATCCTGGCAGATAGGTTCAGTGCTACCTTTCCCCCCTCTCACCCCCTAAATGGCCCATATCTATACAGGAAGAATGCAGAGTTCCTGTAATCACAACTATGCAGATAAAAGCTGCACACTCTAAAGCCAATATCACAGCATCCATGGGACTGGACAACATCCCAGGCTGTGTTTTACACGAACCTCAGAACATACTGACTCCCCACCTACACACCATGTTCAGTAATAGCCTCGCATCAGGCTTTGTGCCCCCTGAATGGTGCACAGCAACAGTTATCCCACTCCACAAAGGTGGTGCCACAACAGACCACGGGACCTGTTGCCCTATAGGCCTGACTAGCCTGGTCTGCAAGGCTATGGAGCACATCATCATGGATCTCAGTCACAGAGACATTGGGTACCTCCAAACCTTTGACCCCTCCCAGTTTGGCTTTGTTAAGGGCAGACCATGCCTCCTAAACCTGTTGGACTTCTTTGAGACAGTTACCAAGGCATTAGATGAGGGTAAGGAGGTCCATACAAGCCTACCTTGATCTCTCAAAGGCTTTCAACACCATTCCCCATTCTGGTATTATCGACATACCCATACACCTGAACATTAACCCCTACGTAATGTGATGGTTTGCAAAGTGGCTCACAGACAGAACCCATACAGTGGGAGTTGCATACCCTAGGTCCGACTGTAAACCAGTTACAAGTGGCATCCCCCAGAGCTCAGTCCTAGGACCCCTCATGTTCGGTATATACTTCTCTGAGGTACAGGCAAGCACAGGAGGGCTTTGGCTGAAAAGTTTTGCAGATGACTGCAAACTAGGGGCCATAATTGTTTCCCCAGCTGATACTGACACCCTCTGGAAGGATCGCACCGAGACGGATACCTGGTGTTAATATCATGGACTCAAGCTGAATGCCACAAAGTGCACAGTCATCCCCTTTGGTTAAAACTAATTACCCACAAACTACCACATAGGTGCTAGTCCCCTACGTACAGAAAAGGTAATAAGGGATCTGGGGACCCCAGTAGATAGCAATCTCTCCTTCGATAACCATAATGCCAAGGTGGTTAAAATATCCTTCTACGTGGCCCCCCTAATCTCTAATGGGTTCGCATCCAGAACAAAGGAGGCCATTGTGCCTCTCTACTCATGACTTATTAGACCCATTAAAGGATACAACACCCCATTTGGGATGTACCTTACAAGACAACTGCAACAGCTTGGAAGACCACAACAATGCCACACCAAGAGGATTACTGACCTCAAACAGATGACCTATGCAGCCCAACTAACGAAACTCCAGCTGTACTCGGTTGCATACCGCGTACTCACAGGTGAACTCTGTCCAACCCAGTATTGCTGGATATGTTCCACCTAAACAGAAGCCCCTGAGGGCCACATGCTCTAGGGATATACACCTAACCACAACGATGACTAGGACATGCTGGACGGATAGATTCCTGACCCGGAGACTCCCCATGCTTTGGAACATGATTACAATGTACATCAGGCAGGGCCCCTCACTAGCACTCTTCAAGAGAAACCTTGACAGGTGGATGGGAGACAGACATGTACCCCAGGGATCACTGCAGTGGCTCTGCTGAACAAAGGCACAATGAACTAATGGCTCTGCCATTCTGAGGCACAGGGAACTAACCTAAGGGGGTGGCGGAAGCCACCACACTTTAGCTAGGCTTATAAATACCCTTGGGCAGACAGCCTAGTTACCTACCTTTGAACTTATTACATGTCTTATGTGCATGGATAGTTAACTAGCTCTTCCATTTTACTTTGCTATCATGCTGTTAAACTGTCGGGTGACTACAAGTCATATGTATCCTGTTATTGTGTATTGTAAATGCCAATAGACATAACTAATGTTTGCCTAACATAACAGTAATGCTATGTAACTTGTAATACTTATGTGCCTACAATACTGTACATTACACAGTTATTGGCACAATATCCCACAATGCAAATCATAATTGCACAGTAGGCCAACCTTTGACATGTTATTCTCAGTAATACACCCATACATATGCCTACTGTTACAATATATCAACATATACTATCCCCTGTTATAGCACATACTTGTTGGACCAACCCTGCCACTGACAGCAGCTGGTGAGGATTTGTTGGGTTCAAAGCCCTTATATAACATCCCTTGTGGTGTATGCGGTGTTTGCCTTGTGACCTACAGCAGTACACACATAAATACTACAAGTGTTACTATGCTCAACAATACATCACTACAAGATAACTGTTTCCACTATATGCATTGTGTACACTTTAAATATTACAGAACAGGTACTACATACACAGACATACTGAGTGTTCTACATACCTTATTAGTAATCCGAGGTGTCGTTGACTGTTATTTCAATCCTTTTCAGTTTGTGTTTCAATCTTCTTTGTAACGTTCTGCTGGTATATACAGATGGTTTGAATGTGTGATAAGCCATCCTTTTATAGTTAAATATCGGTAACATGTGCTATCCTGACCACCAATTGGTGTTCCAAAGTAGTTAATTAGATGCACATCAGCTGTGCAGCTACTCCATTAGCCAGTACAATGGCAACAGTGGTGTATAATTGAGTACTCCACTTGGGCATTGTCCCTTTGCCTTACTTTCAAGGAAGACAGCCTGGATGTGTTGTTAGTGATGTATTTCAACAGCTATATGGAGACAGACAGAGATATATTAGCTTCATGACTCCCATGGATTGTGTGTATTGGCTAGAAGATGTTGTTCTACATGTGAGTACAGCTGTTATATTTCAGAACATTGCTACTTATGCAGGGTTTGTTTGTACCTGATAATTCTGCAGATGTTTCAGTCTGGCAAGGATGTTTGGGCATCTCAAGGCTGTGTGGCTATGCATGAAATGTTAGGTGGTTTACAGTGTGCTCTCCAGACATCTTTGGTTTGGTGTACATGTGTATCATACTGTACTGTTAATCAGTAATTGGTAACACTTCCCGGTGTAGACACAACCCTCTGAAACGGGATTAGTGCAAGCAAACCATGTAACATCAGCAGCTGTTCCATTGTATAACAACAACTATTTCACATAGGGCCATGTTAGTGTGTCTCTGACAAAGTATGTTAAGGCTTCTGCAGATGTCGTACAGTGAGTGAATGATTTGTGATGTTACAGTTTGTACTGTAATTTGTTTAGGTGTAGGGGAGATGTTGGTGGGTGTGCATAGCAGATGCAGGTGTGTAGGAACTGCTTTTATACATAATCGATATGTGCGTGAGGGTTCCTTCCCTATTTGAACACCTATCCTTTAGTGGATTAATACTATGGTAATTGCAGGCTGATTCATTAAGGCACTGTTAATTGGTTCCTGTATAGCATGCAGGTGATGTTAGTCCTTGAATCCTTTTGGCAATATATCTGAATGTAATAAAGTGTTGCTACATGAAAGCTGTGTATTTCTGTCATAGGTATTTGCAGTCATTGGAGTTGTGTTGGTGACTGACCCTCTTTGGCTAGGGTTGCCACCTTTTCAAGTGGTCATCATGGGACAATTTTGGGACACACATCAGATTTTACAGGCCGACACAAACTCACAGTCAGTACAATGGATAGCACTTTCCTTTTTTGCCTAAATATAAGCTTATTCTTGTAGCAGTTTAGTTGCTTATCCTATTACTTGTAACATGTAGGTATTTTAGATACAGACATAACTATTGTATGCAACTATTACATTACATATGGGACATAATTATATCCTACAATCTCAGGACATTTGCCACGTTTAATATTTTTGGTCAGAACATAACCGCCCAAAGAGGGACTGTCCCTCGCAAAGTGGGACAGGTGGTAACCCTATCTTTGGCTCATGTCCATAGCACATTTTTGTAACAGTGTATAGGCATATACTCTCCATATCCTTTGTTCATAAAGTTTGGTCGTGGCGGAATGTGTGATTGCTATGGTCCATGTTATACTCATATATGAACACTTATACGTGATACCTATGGAATCCCGAACGCACACAATTCCGACGCCCACAGTACCGGGCCCAGACTCCCATACCCCACATTACCGACAGTGACAATCAAACTCGCGAAAGTAACACAAACATGGAACATGCACACACAGCCACACTGCTACTCATCACATCCAAACAAACCATCCTACACTACGTATGAGCAGGTGGGCAAGCCCCCCCCATACCACCCCCTACTTTAATATTCTATCTCTAGATCGCACAAACAGACGCACAAAGCAAACCCACACCCACACATTACAGTCTCCCAGGAACACACACCACACTCAGAACACACACTTACACACACACTACAACCCTAAGAAACACACTTACACACAGTAACCTACCTGAACTGCAACACCAGAAGCACTGACTAAATGTCTCTTAACATTAGGATTTTAAACCTCGTGCTTCTGTACTTTGGTCTTTCGGTCTTTAAGCCTCATGATTACGCTCGTCAGTATGTCAAGCATTTGGTATTTGGTAGGTATCCCATTTATATGTACCTCCATGGTTATGTAGATGTTGTTAACCTATCTATATATCTACATATATATGTATATCCCCATATATCGACATATCTCTCTCTCTCTCTCCCTCTCTCTCTCTATATATATATATATATGCTGATTTATTTATATATATATATATATATATATATATAGATATATATATATATATATCATACATCTTTCATTGGGTACATGCCGGTTTGTCCTATTTCCACACATTCCTACCCTTTGTGTTTTAACTTGTCAGAATACACAACTGCTGTTGGTACATCTCAGGTAGCTTAGTGGCAGGTTATTGTGAAGATTGTGTACATGGTTGCATTTTCTAATCCTGACAGTGGTCATTTTACCTCTCAGACCAGGCATTGGTAGTGCAATGGTAATTAACGCACATTTCAGCAGTTGTGTGTTCCAAATGTTTATTATTTTGTGGAATACTACCTATATATGCAAGCTGTGGTTAAGGTGTACTATGTAACATGTAAATCATCTCTGACTTTATTGGGATTTGAACCAGGACTGCACAGTTATTATGCCAATACTGTAGCCATTACACTATTGACATTAACATTTCTTCTGCCTATTTCCTATGTCCATGAATCCTATGTGTAAGCTTGGCTACACAACAGGCAGAGCCACCCACGCCCAGTGAACTTCTCGAAATACCAACATGACACATGAATTGAGAGACTATACATCAACATCCTAACTACATTTGGCATAGCCACTCACTGACACACTTCAGGGGAAACCCTGATGTGTGACTGGCCAACAGTATGTATACCCCTGGGATCATGTGTCCCAGACACACAAAACCAGGGTGTGAGTGAGCCACTCCAGTTCTACAGCTGCAAGACCTGTTAGGGAAATTGAATGCTATTGGTTTGTCATGTTAACATGCCCTTTTGAGATCACTATGTGCCCCTATCACCCTACAGCACACCAGTCTTCAACAGCTTCCAGCAACTCTGCCTGGAATCACTTCATTGGCTATGCTTGACAGAGGCTCAGTTACTTCATCAATGGTGCAGGTAAAGCCACCATACTGTAGCTATGCTTCTAAATGTCCTTAGGCAGATAGCCTACTACCTATCTGTGAACCTCTACAGTGCAGGCCATCTCCAACATCATATGTGATTATACAGAGTTTTCTGATCACACTATACAGTGTAAATTCACCATGTAGTCAGACAACAGTTAAGTACAGCAATATCATACAGACTACTGATACATAATCACACCAAAAGCCTATCTTGGAAGCTAGTGGCCATGTATAGGCTTCAGGGTTTGTATTGCTTACCAGTAGGTTACCTACAGGAAAGATGGGACACAAGCACAGATGGGATACATGCCTGCAACAATGCCATACCAACTTGCATGTGTTAGCCTAAGGCTTTGGAATGCTGACCAAGGCTATTGGTGCACCCATGGTGCTGTTTTTAGGCAGGTCTCAGAGGTGAATCTCACCTCCATGAACTGCACAATAGCGGAACCAATAAGGGTTAGGCTACTCAACACCAAGGGTAGTACTCACAACATGCACACACTCACAGCACCCCTCAGTATGGACAACATCTACATCTGTTCTGTGACTGGAACCTGTATAAGGCTTCTGTGAGAACACCGGCACTACCAGACTAGAACCCATAACACACATTTCAGCCACTGTACATGGACTGGCACAGACATGAAGGCGGTGTATCCATATTAATTGAGGATACCTGCACCTCCAAGTTAGTGGGACAGTATGATACCTCTGTGATCATCCATGTGCAGCTAACATCAGCCACGACTGCAGTGCAAACCGTGAGCTGCTACAGATAACCCTCCATGACCCAGGAGCACCACTACAACTATCTGGAGACAGTGGTAAACATGACAGTCCTACCAGACACCCTGTTATTGGTCAATGTCGGCTACCCTACACTTAACTGGATAACCTACTCGAGTATTCACTTCCAGGCCCAGCACTTCCTGGGATTTATCACCTCATATGGCCTGTATCAGTTGGTAGATGGACTATCGAGAGGTGAAAACATACTAGAAGTGGTAATCACTGACATGTGCAACAGGTGCACTACAGCAGAGGTAAACCGGTCACTGTTTAGATCTGACCATGAACTAATCACTGATGATTTCTACTCCCAACAATCTCCCCCACCCAAGAAGCACACAGTGAATACCTTTCCTACAGCTAAATTCACAGTACTAATGACAGAGGTGGGAGGGTTCTCAGCCCCCATGCTCAGGGATGACACTGCTCAAGATACAGACAGAATTACAAATGCACTCTATAAGCACCTACAAAGATGTATGGGTTGTGCCATCAATGGTAAACCAGGACTAGCTACTCCTACACAAGGACACCAGTCAGCTGAACCCCTGCATTATACAGGCTATACAACAGAAGTAGTCCAGTAGTCCAGAACAACAGCAAATCCCAAGACATGCAGACGTCCATGACCAGTATTAGCAAGATACTTATGTTACTCATGTAATCATCCAAGGCTGACATCCACAGGTAAATAGGCATAGATTCAGAATATGACCATAAAGGCTTATTTGGCTATGTCAAGGATGTAAGCAGTAATACACAGATTTGCATTGTGCTGGTGCAATATTGCACTGAATATACTGACCCTACTGATATCACCAACACACTTGATGATACATTCGGAGCAAGCTTCACCCGCTACTGGGCCCATAACAATACCCAAAATGTACAGTATCTCAGATATCTGAGACATACAAGTGGTAATGACCCTTTCAAATGGCATGATAGAGCATCAATGGAGGCAGATGGTGTCCCAGACTGCATCCTGCAGACACTACAAGACAAAGTGACCCCCCCCACCTAATATAGCAATTCAATATCAGCCTCTACACAGGCTACATGGCCATTCACTGGCACATGGCAACAGCTATTACATTCCACCAAGGTGGTGACACAACTGACCATGGTAACTACCACCCCATAGGCCTGAGTAGCCTGATCTGCACGGCTATGGAGTGCATCCTCATGGCACTCATTAACATAGACAATGGTAATCTCGAGACACTTGACCCAACCCAGGTCACGTTGATTGAGTGCAGATCATGTCTACTGAACCAGTTTGGCATCTTACAGCCACCTAGACTTTAGGTGTGGGGTGTGGTAGTTCACACATACTACCTGGACCTCGCCAAGGGTTTTGACACCATTCCCCACTCGGGTATTATTTCTACACTCACCAGCCAGTACATACACCCATACATCACAGGTTGGTTTGCCAACAAGTTACACACAGAACCCACATGGTAAGCCTAGCAGCCTCCAGGTCCAACTCTTGACCAGTCACAACTGGTGTCCCACAGGACTCAGTCCTGGGACACCTACTGTTTGCCATATACTTCTCAGAGGTACGGGCTAACACAGGTGGACTACAGCAGGCAGTGTTTGGCCACTACTGCAGACTGGGAGCCATAACTGACAGCCCAGCTATCACAGACGTCCTTCAAGGGGCCTCACATAGACCAACACAGGGTGTCAGATTGATGGCCTCCAGCTAAAGGCCACATACTGCATGGTCATTCTATTTTGGGAAACTACAACCACACACACACACACACACACACACACACACACACACACACATATTAACACAGGAGTGGCAGACGGTATAATTCAGATAACATAATGGGTATGTGGGGACTACATTACACAGTAATCTCTCCTTTGACAATCATATGTGTGAAGTAGTTAGGACATCCAGCTATGTAGGCCATCTGCTTACTTAAGGGTTCCCATCTAAATAAACTTAGGTTATTGGGCCCCTTTAGTCATCAGTCATCAATCTCATCATCGAGTATGATAACACATTTTGGATGTACCTCAGAAGACACATCTGACAGCTGGAAGGGCCACAAGCGTACCTCGCATAGAGGGATAATGCCCTCAGACATGTGTTCTATGCTGCCAGACTGCATAAACTCATGCATTACTCAGTGGCATCTCATTTACTCAGAGATGATATTTGCTGGCCAACAAAGCCATGTCCAAGTCAGGCTTAACGGATATGCTCCACCTATGGGCATCCATGTCACAGTGAGCCACACACTTTAATGAGCTACACCTTGCCACAACCATAACTGGAAGATGCTGGAGTGACAGATTCCTGTCACGGATACTCCCCATTTTGTGGAACTACATCCCTGATTACATTATACGGAACTCCTCACTAACACTCCAGAGAATCCTTGCAGAGTGGGTGAGGAACAGTGGGTACACCCCAGGGATCCCGCAATTGGCTCTGCTCCACAGAGGGACAGTTAGTTAATCAATGGGGTGGTTACAGCAGACACACTTTGGCTATGCTTATGACTGGCCTCAGGCAGTTAGGCATGTACCTACCTCTGTATCTATGAACCTATACATACAGTATCGACACATGCTGATAGTTTAATTTACTGTTCAGGTATTGACTTACTTGTGCCAATGGCAGTTGTGTGTACAATAGTTGAGGGCTGCCTATGTAGGATGCACACAGTAGACCACCTATACATGACAATTTACAGGTGGTCGTGTGTGTGTGTGTGCCATCCATGTTTGCTGTGTGTGCAGGTGGAGAAGGGTGTCAGTCCATAGGTGCCTACAGTGTGTGAGCTATATGTTCCCTCTTTGCCAAGACATGGGCATACTGGGCATGCCTCTGTCTGCCTACTGGGGCTGGCACAGGGTGTTTGTGGTCTAAGTCCCTCTGTGCCTGTGGGGCCCATGGCAATGGTGGTGGGCTGTGAGGGCCTTCACCATTCTGTTCCTGCTGCAGCTGCTTCCGCAAGATCATATTGTGTAGCATAGCACATACTATGAAGATGTGGGCACACGTGCCTGGAGAGTACTGCAATGCTCCACCAGATATGTCTAAGCAATGGAACTGGGATTTCACCATCCCAAACACATGCTCTATGATGATTCTGGTTTCTGTGTGTGCCTCATTATGGCATTCTTGCATGGCTGTGTGTGCATTTCTGATGGCAGTCATCATCCACAGTTCCAGTGCATAGCTAACATCCCCCACCAGGTGGCCATATGGGATGTCCCCCCGGCAAATACCTGATACAGCTGTGAGGCATGCCAGATGTGGGAGTCGTGATAGCTTCCAGGGCTGTCAGCACACACATCCATGATAATGCCCTGGGCATTGCACACAACCTGGCAGGTGATGGAGGTGTATCCCTTGCGGTTTATGTAGCACCTACCCTGCTCACTGGGTGGTGTCTTGATGTGTATGTGCATGCAGTCTATTGCACCCAGTACCTCTGGGTAGTCTGCCACACGGTGAAAGAGAAGCATATTGCTGGCCAACTCCTCCTACGTTCGGGGGAAGTATATGTGCTCATTGGCATGTGGTAACATGGCATCCAAGAACTGGTGGAGTACACTGGATGCTGATGCCTGTGAGATCCTCATGATATCCCCAGTTGGCCTTTGTAAGGTACCTGTGGCTAGTATTCTCAAGCTTACACATACCTTCGTGTCCACTGGGATGGGTTCCCCTCTGTTATTTCTGGCTCTGAGGCATGGCCGGCACAGCTCAACAAGTTGCTGTATGGTGTCCCTGTCCACACTGTAATGCTCTACTATCTCCAGATCATGTATCCCCTGGCAGGTTACTCTGGGTCTGAACACTGTTCTCCTCCTCCGGTGCCTGAGATGGTTGTCAGCATCATCCTCCACACCACCATCAGTCTCCAACACATGCTGGTGAATCAAAGCTATGGCAGCCCCTAACATGTAATATTAAAAGTTCCCTGCCTGTATACACCAATGGTGCAGAGTGTCTGGGAAAACACAAGTGTGCGTGTGTGGGGCTTTCACACTTTATACTATTGTGCAATGGGTGCTGCTGGTGTAATTGGGTGTGTATGTGCAATTCCAGCTGCAGGGTATCTTAATTATGAGTTTTACAGCAGGCACTGCTATTGTGTGGCCTTTGGTGTTGACTTGCGCTTGGCTGCCGTGATTCATCTATTGCCCTTTACTTCACTTTTCAACCCGATTCCCCTCCCATTGTCAGGCATGCATCCAGCTGCCTGCTTTCTTGTTTTGAACTTTCCCAACCCAGGATTGTGTTGCGAAATGTGTTATGTAGCTGAGCTACCACAGGTTTGCTTTGTTCTGCTATGACAGTTCTCTTTTCTTTACAGTACAGCACCTCCCCTTTCCTGTTCTGCAGGTAGCTGCTAGCAGCCTTGTTAGCTGTTGTCAATGGCCCACTGTGAGTTCCTAGGTGTTAATTACTCATTTGTACTCTAATTACTATGCTGCAGCATTTCCTTATTGTCTTCCCGTATCCTTCCTGTTTCAGCTATGGTGTGCACCACGCACAGCCGTTTACTGGGTTTCGAGCTCGTTTTCATCCACGTTCACATGCACTTTCGGTTACCTTGTGTGCTCTCAGCTAAAAAAAGCTATGGCTACTTCCACACCCCTATCCTGCGACTTTGCTTAGCAACAGGCAACCTGGATTAGCAATGCTCCAATGTGCTTACAGCTAAGGTGGCGCACCACTCTCTTGATGTCATGTTTATCTCCAGGCCACACCTCAGTGTTGTACCACTATGCTGTGTGGTACATCCTTACGCCGGCGGGGATTTTGCCATTCAGTATTACTTGACTGCATGGCATTGACTACTAATTCCTAGTTTTCACGCAGAACACTGTCACAGACCCTTAGCAACCCTTGTGCCATGGTTGTGGTGTATCATGCGTGCCATTGACTATTATGGGGAATTCATGAATTGTGTTACATTGCGGTTTTATGACATATATATATATATATATATATTTTTTTTTTTTTTTTCATTGTGATCCCGTTTGCGCACCGATGCACTGCAATTTTACTTTGCGTTAGTGTGGCCATGCCATTAAATGTTATTTTTTATGTTTTGTGCATGTTTTTTATGCCATTGGCTATATATTTAGCCATTGGCATATATTAACATTATAATACGTAAGTTTGGTCCACTTTCATGGCTCCGATTTTATGTTTGAAAAAATGTAAACTGTTTTTTTTTTTTTTTTGGTTTACATTTCTGCATGCTTACTCTACGCCTGCACCACTTCATGAATCACTATATACCTTCATTTGCATGCTACACTGCTGCGCATGGGGTAATTAGCATACATGCGCCGGGAGCTGCGCAGCTCTGGCGTACGCTGGTAGTGCACGTGGAAACAGCTCGTACCTGAATCACTTGACGGCCATATTTGGCATTGAATTGCTGATGCTACTTCTGCACCTGGCGCAAGCTTCATGAATCCTGGGGTATATGTATTTTTTTCTAGGTTTTTTAACTCATAAAACAGGAGTGTTACAGGGGCTTTGAATTGAGACAATGATACCTTGTTGTAACAAGGCAGAAATAAACAGGTTTGATTCCTTTTTTTGTTTCTACCGATGAAGGATACTGAACTACCATAGGCAGGCACTCAGGGTTTCAGTGTTATACACACAGGTTCTATGTCTTTTAAGAGCCCTATCTCATTCTCATGGGTAGTCCAAAGCTGTAGAGTGATTACTTTTAATTCCTCCAAACCAACATTTTCTGTATCTTGTTCTGATGTTAGAATAGCAAAAAGGGCATCATCATCTGCACAGATGTTACTCAAGTATACTCTTAAGGGTTCGCTAGAAGTATTTAGAAATACACCATCTGCTGCAGAATAAATGATGCATCTTAATTTACATAGCAAATCTCTACCTAACAGATTTAGAGGGGCAGAATTTCGTACAGTAAAAGCATGCAGTAGTTTTAACAGACCAATTTGAATGGGAACAAATTTTATTTCTGACTAGTCTAAAGGATTTCCAGACACTCCAACAACCCCAAATTGTATGGTCAGAAAATAAAAGGTGTTCAGCATTTGCTGAAGTAATCAATGATTTGGTAGTTCCTGTATCAACAAGAAATGGGATAGATGAATTTTGCACCATAATATTGACAAAAGGGCCACCCTGCTCAATAGGTACGAAGAGAAATAGTGATGGTTGCTGCTGCTCAAGGACGAACTAATGGTTTTGTTGCCACACAGGTGGTTGCCATGCAGTATTCCATACACAAGGATTTCTTTCAGTTTGCTGTGATGACTGAAAATTTGGCAAATTTGTTTGCTATACAAATATTTGACATTCATTTTGCCAGTGTCCAGACTGACCACAATTAAAACAAGTATTTAAATTTGGTAGACCTGGTGGTGACTGTGGTGATTCAGGGAGATAATAGTTTTGCTGATGCTCTCCTGGGGATTGTGTTTGGAAAAATCAAAGTCAACAATCTAAAATGTCTTCTTTTCATTCTCTTTCCTCATGAGTTAGTATCAGATTGTTGGAGCTGACTATCAACTAACTTTTTCTTTTCTTCTTTTCCTTCCTTAAGTATAATATCTGCCACATGTTGTACTTGAATCACAATTTTATGTATGCCCAAACCTGGCCAGTTTAACCAAACTTTTTAAATTTGCTCTTTGTATGGGAGGTGACAAGTCCTCTATAAAAGCTGTTAACAACCCACTGGCTGCCACACCTTCTGTATGTTCTGCATGTCCAGAGAAGGCTTTTTAATTTTGTTTTTACTGATTGGTTTATCAGTGACCTTCTCACTCATTGTTTTAGTTTGTTGTTTGGGATATTTTTCTGCAGTGACCCTAATGATAATGGACATCAGCTGGGTATAACAGCCCTGTGTTTCTAATGCATGCTTAAATGCGTGTGTCTAATGCATGATGTATCTAGACCTTGCCAAGGCCTTTGACACCATCCCCCACTCTGGAATCATAGATAAACATACTAAGCTGAGCATTAATCCCTACGTCACCCAATGGGTTGCTAACTGGCTTACTGATAGAACCAACACTGTAAAAGTAGCCGACTCCAAATCCAGCCCCAGACAAGTGACAAGTGGAGTACCTCAGGGTTCAGTCCTGGGACCGCTCTTGTTTGGCATGTACTTCTCTGAAGTACAGGCCAACACTAAGGGACTCTGGCTAACAAAGTTCGCAGATGACTGCAAACTGGGAGCCATTATTGAATCCCCAAATTATGTGGATACTCTACAAAAGGGCCTTACAGAAACAGATGCTTGGTGCCAGAGCCATGGGCTCAAGCTCAATGCCAAGAAATGTATATTATCCCCTTTGGGAAAAAACATGTACCCGTGAATTACCATATAGGTGGCAGTACACTAAACACCGAAAGTGTGATAAGAAACTTAGGGACACAGGTGGACAGTGGTCTCACCTTTGATAACCACATCGCTACAACTGTCAGGAAATCCTTCTATGTGGCACACCTCATCATTAAGGGCTTTTCATCCAGAAAAAAGGAGGTCATTGTCCCACTGTACTCATCCCTCATTAGACCCATTATAGAATACAATGCCCCGTTTGGTATGTATCTCTCAAGACATCTGCAACAACTGGAAAGGCTGCAGAAATACCTCACTAAAAGAATCACAGGCCTAAAGCAGATGCCCTACGCTGACCGCCTTAAAAAAACTCCAGCTATACTCTGTCGCATATCATCTACTCAGAGGTGATCTCTGCTTAACATACAAGGCCATGTCAAACCCAGAGCTGTTGGACATGCTACACTTAAAGAAATCCCAATCCCTCAGAGCCACACGCTCCAGGGATCTGAACCTGGTCATCACAATAAACAAAACATGCTGGAGGGATAGGTTCCTGACCCAGGGACTCCCCAGACTTTGGAAGAGATTGCCCATACATGTCAAGCAGAGTGCCTCTTTGGCTCTCTTCAAAAGGAACCTTGACGACTGGATGGGAGAAAGGAATTTCACCCCGGGGATCACGTCAGTCGCTCTGCTAGACAGGGGTCCAGGGAAGTAAATAGTGTGGGAAGAAATAGCCAGGGAATTATTATGGCTAGGCTTGTATAGGCCCTAGGGCTGATAGCCTAGTACCAACCTGAACTTATGAACCTATGCTTAGTCAAACACTCTGCTTGTGCTGTGCTGATGAGGTCATAAAATGGCCAAAATATGCATATCCGCAGCTAGTCGGGTTTGGCTTTATTGGCCTGAAATTGTCAATTAAAACGATGAAACAAGTCATGGGCATTTAGAATTGCCAATTAGCTGAAACACCTGAAGTTCATAAGGATCATTTGCATATATTCTATGTGCATCTA
The DNA here is from genome assembly GCF_019279795.1 of Protopterus annectens. Classification (NCBI taxonomy): domain Eukaryota; kingdom Metazoa; phylum Chordata; order Ceratodontiformes; family Protopteridae; genus Protopterus; species Protopterus annectens. Next base: position 161,586,359 of record NC_056739.1, read on the forward strand.
ATACAAGAGTTTTGGGAGGTCACTCAGTGGAAGTTCTAGCTTTGCTGGAGATTTCATTTTGTTTTTACTAATTGGTTTATCAGTGACCTTCTCACTCATTGTTTTAGTTTGTTGTTTGGGATATTTTTGCAGTGACCCTAATGATAATGGACATCAGCTGGGTATAACAGCCCTGTGTTTCTAACGCTTAGTCAAACACTCTGCTTGTGCTGTGCTGATGAGGTCATAACAGGGATCACGTCAGTCACCCTGCTAGACAGGGGTCCAGGAAAGTAAATAATGTGGGAAGAAATAGCCAGGGAATTGTTATGGCTAGGCTTGTATAGGCCCTAGGGCTGATAGCCTAGTACCAACCTATGAAATATGCATATCCACAGGTAGTGGGGGGTTGGCTTTATTGGCCTGAAATTGTCCATTAAAACAATGAAACAAGTCATGGGCATTCAGAATCATCCAAATTAGCGGAGACACCTGATGTTCATAAGGATCATTTGCATATATCCCATGTGCCTCTGATACAAGAGGTTTGGGAGGTCACTCAGTGGAAGTTCTAGCTTTGCTGGAGTTTTCATTTTGTTTTTACTGATTGGTTTATCAGTGATCCTCTCACTCATTATTTAAGTTTGCTGTTTGGGATATTTTTGCAGTGACCCTAATGATAATGGACATCAGCTGGGTATAACAGCCCTGTGTTTCTAATGCTAAGTCAAACACTCTGTTTGTGCTGTGCTGAGGAGGTCATAACAAGGCTCAAATATCCATATCCATAGCTAATGGGGTTTGGTTTCACTGGCCTGAAATTGTCCATTAAAACAACGAAACAAGTTATGGGCATTCAGAATCGCCAATTAGCTGAAACACCTGATGTTCGTAAGGATCATTTGCATATATCCCATGTGCCTCTGATACAAGAGGTTTGGGAGGTCACTCAGTGGAAGTTCTAGCTTTGCTGGAGTTTTCATTTTGTTTTTATTGATTGGTTTATCAGTGATCTTCTCACTCATTGTTTTAGTTTGCTGTACAGATATTGGACATTCATTTTTCCACTGTCTAGACTGACCACAATTAAAACAAGTATTTCAATTTGGTAGACCTGGTGGTGACTCTGGTGATTCAGGTGGATAATAGTTTTGCTGATGCTGTCCTGGGGATTGTGTTTGGAAAAATCAAAGTCAACAATCTAAAATGTCTTCTTTTCATTCTCTTTCCTCATGAGTTAGTATCAGATTGTTGGAGCTGACTATCAACAAACTTTTTCTTTTCTTCTTTTCCTTCCTTAAGTATAATATCTGCCACATGTTGTACTTGAATCACAATTTTATGTATGCCCAAACCTGGCCAGTTTAACCAAACTTTTTAAATTTGCTCTTTGTATGGGAGGTGACAAGTCCTCTATAAAAGCTGTTAACAACCCACTGGCTGCCACACCTTCTGTATGCTCTGCATGTCCAGAGAAGGCTTTTTAATTTTGTTTTTACTGATTGGTTTATCAGTGACCTTCTCACTCATTGTTTTAGTTTGTTGTTTGGGATATTTTTGCAGTGACCCTAATGATAATGGACATCAGCTGGGTATAACAGCCCTGTGTTTCTAATGCTTAGTCAAACACTCTGCTTGTGCTGTGCTGATGAGGTCAGAACAAGGCCGAAATATGCATATCCACACCTAGTGGGGTCTGGCTTTATTCACCTGAAATTGTTAATTAAAATGATGAAACAAGTCATGAGTATTCAGAATCGCCAATTAGCTGAAACACCTGATGTTCATAAGGATCATTTGCATATATCCCATGTGGCTCTGATACAAGAGGTCAGGGGCAGCTCGTGCTATTGGATTGCCAGACTGAAGCCCCCCCCTCCCCCCCCAGCTGTAAAAAAAGAAAGAAAGTAAAATAAAATAAAATACAAAGAAAGAAAATAAAAAAAACAATTGCAAGTAGCAGACCTTCGCGCATGCGCACTAGCGGCATTTCCCATATCCATACTGTTGCTGAACCAGTCTGGAGCATGCGCAGACTGTCTCAGCAGCAGTCCAGATTAAGAAGCATTCAAGTGCAGAGATCCCAGAAGTCTATGCAGTTGTAACTGCATAGACTGTCACTGGAAAGGGATCTGACTTGGACTGCAACGTCGGCAGGCTGGGAGTCTTGTTGGGGAAGGACATCTAGCGGGGCTTTCTAGTGCTCCAACGAATGAAGCTATGGAAGGATTTAGTGCTGCAATGAATGAAGCTTATGGAAGGATTTAGTGCTGCAATGAACGGACCTGTCCCAGGTAGGGTGTGTGTGTGTGTGTGTGTGTGTGTGTGTGTGTGTAATGCCCCAGGTGCTACATGGTGGTGGGTAGAGAATAAGGCTTGAACCCTGTACCTTGGGCCCAGGTGGCAAGAGCCTGAATTCCCTACCCACCACCATTTGTAAAAATGTTGCAGATTTTTCCCTCATACTTGTTTTGTTCCTCATAAAATCTGTGGTTTCTGTATTTTTGTGTCCTTGCAAAGCCAGTAGTGCATTGGTGCAGTGGTAGCATTGTTGCCTGACAGCTACATGTTCTCTGGTTTGATTCTTGGCTGGGGTGCCTTACCTTCTGTGTGGAGTCTGTATGCCCTCCCTATTTTTGTTTCCTCTAGTATCCTCCCATCTTACAAAGACATGTGTCTGTCTGGAGTCTGTATGCCCTCCCTGTTTTTGTTTCCTCTAGTATCCTCCCATCTTACAAAGATATGTGTCTGTCTGGAGTGTTTCTCCCTGGGCCTCTGCTAAAAATTAGCTTTTGTTCCAAGTCAGACTTTCCTGGTTAACAAATGTTAAAAATGACATACATTTGAATATCAGACTTCATATTCTTCAGAAAGTGCACGGGTAACACAAAAGCTTTTATTCTAGCAATTTTCTAAGTGTATAAGATGGATATTTGAAATTTGTCCCTATTTTTGGGACTGTATTCCCCCATTATTGGCCTCATCCAGGTTTTGTGCTAAGGTTGGGAGCTACGGTAAGAACTGAATTCACTGAATGTTTGGGGGCTGTATTCACCCATTATTGGCTTTGTTCAGGTGTTTTGTGCTAATAGGTTGACAGCTGTGCTATGGTGAGAACTGAATTCACTAAATGGTAGCCATTTAAGTTTCCGTCTTCCTCTTTCACAAAACAGCTGATTTGGCATAGTGGTATGTTGCTCTGACTGTTTTGCACAGGGTCCTGGGTTTAAGGCTTGGCAGTGAAATGTATGGTGGTAACAAAGCATTTTATTCTAGCAACTTTTCAACATTATACAAGGAATGTTTAAAATGTGTCCCTGGTTTTTGGGCTTTTGTCCCCCCACAATAAACTTTGGCTTTTTCCAGATTTCTTTGTGCTGCAAAGTTCAGAGATACAACTGAGTGAGTAGATTTTACAAGGAGCTGAGAGCTGCAGGGGAGCAAAAGTTTAGTGCTGCTTATGCGGAGTCTGCTTGCATTGTTAGTACAACAGGTAGTATACTTGCTTTTGATGCAGAAGGCTGTGGGTTCTACTCCCACAGTGGACAGATGCATTGCTGATACTGTACTGTGTTGCAAAAGGGGTAGATGCGAAGATACCTAGTAACTATGAATCTGTTATCATTTTGCCATCCATTCCCTATTGCAATATTGCTAGCTTATCATTTTTTTAGTGTAAGATAGGAAATGTATTCCTCAAAGGTAACGGGTACTTTATTTGTAGATGAAACAATGAAATACAAAGTTGTTTGCTAGCAGCAAACTCTTCATTAGTTACAAATCTCTTTAATGTGGAATTATTTAGATGACTTTTACTTCTTCAGAGATTGTGCATATGTACTGATAGTGGTGAACTGTAGAAGTTTGAGTAGACTTTTATGATGGAAATGTTCTGAATTGGGCAGTTTTGTCATTAGTGCTGCATGCATTTTGTTTCATTGTTTACTGGAAAATTTTCAAAACAATAAATTTAAAACACCCTCTAAAACTGTACTGTATTGTACAAGGAATATAATTTAATACAATCAGGAAGGTGTATGAAAGAGCATGTGTATGTTTCGTGTGCAAGGGGCCTGTGATTTGAAAACAGTCCAAACCCAAAGTTAATCTGCCATTGGCAAAATATATTTTCTTTGAATGTGGGTTTCAATGCTGTTTCAGTAATTGTGAGTTTTCAAGGGCAGAGACATTTTAATGCTAAGTCTGTTCTCATTGTGAGACTGCATTGCTTTGTTTAGCAGATATGATATCTATTAGTGTTTGCGTTGTAAAATGCAAAATAAAACTTTTAAATGAAGTCCAAATCATCGCAGAAGTAAAGCAGTATGCACATTAGTGTTTATGGTAAATGGGGTGAAATAGCCAAGTAATGGTTCATTGGAATGACTCTAGGGGGGGAAGCTCCATTCGACCATGATTTTGTGAGGGGGGAAGGGCAGCAAACTCAAAGACAACCCCGACTGAACTATACCTCTCAACTGTCCAGATTTTTGCAGAATGAATAGATTTTTGCTTCTTATTTTTCATTTGTTCCTCATAAAAGTTGTGGTTTTCTGTCAAATCATTTAAGAATGAAGTTACTAAATAATGACAGACACTGAGTTTCAGACTTCATAACCTTCAGAAAAATGCATGCTAAAGCAAGACCTGTTATTCGATCAACTGTCTCAACTGTCTCAGTTTATACAAGAGCAATTTTTAGTACTGTTTATATGTTCCCCCCATATATTTGGCCTTGTCCAGATTTCCTGCATTAACAGGTTGAGAGGTACATGCAAATAAATTGCTTTATAGAATTAGGCATATCCAAACCTCTCAACTGTCCCCGATTTTGGCTCAAAATGTTGCTTTTCCCCTAATAATCCCTCTGCAAAATGGCAATTTTGGAAGAAAACATGGAGGGTTTACAATTAATAAATAACTAATAATCAGTTATAGATTACTTTTATTTCAGAAATGCATGTACATTCTTTTATTTTGTCAGCTGCTCAAGTTAGCAGTACTAATATTAAAAAAGTGTCCCTTCTTTGACAGATTCCCAGCTGTATTATGTGGCTATTTTATATTTTTGAATCACATTTTTGGTCCATTTTTCATAAAATTGTGTTTTTGGCAAATTAGTGGCAATTCATTAAAAACTGAAGTTAGAAAATAATGACAGGCATTTCAGTTTCAGATTTCATACCTTTCAGAAAATTCATACTAATGCAAGACCTACTATTCTATTATCTTTCTAAGTTTATAAGAGCAATATTTAAAAATTGTCCTTATTTTTGGACCTTTGTCCCACTTCTATGTATGGCTTTGTCCAGATTTCTTGCTCTGAGGTTGAGATGTATGACAAATGTGTCAGGGCCATCGCAGTCAGCCAGAGACATTTCAAATTGTGACATACTTGTTGCACCCCACTCCCCCATGTAGTGACTCTGGATGTGTCCAAGCAAGGCAAGGAGCAGTTATGCAGTGTAAATGTGCAGACCATCCCCCCATCCAAGGCAGACACAAGTACTACAATGGCTTTTCATCTGTCCTTGATTTTACAGAATGTTCTGGTTTCTGTTATATTTATATACTGTTAATTTATGCTTATTATTATTCATAAAGTGCCTGTTGCTCTGTGTTTAAGTAGCAGTGCTTTAATGACCATCTGGTAAGCTTGTCTGGGATTGTAAGATGCAAGTAAGTTTTAATAAGCATACTGTTAAAGAATTGTCAACATTGAAAGCCTTTCTGTTGTTGCCATGCAGAGAATACTTACATAACTAGATAACATATAAGCCTTGGGTATTGACATGCATATGACAGTATTTGTAATAAAGGACAGGATTACATTATTTTAAGAGCTCATTACAGGCTTTACCTGCAAAGTAAACAGAATGCCAATCTATCATGTGTGGTCCATATCATGTGCAGTAACCCTTTAAGCAATGTAGGTTGAGCTTGTTTCCTGTTTGCTTTTCATTTTTTACTTTTGATCATGTTTTCACCATGAAGCAAGTAGATAGTTGTTGTCAGGCAGCAGGTCTTTTTTGGATAAGAAACATTTTTACAAGTGGGGGTATCACAGAGATTGCTACTTTCAGCATGTTACTTGGTACTTTAATAAAACTGAATATAAATTATAAGTAGAACTGGAGTACAAGGAGAAGTGGTTTGAGTTGAGTGCTGCTTGTTTTTCTTATACCTGATTTTGACTAGCATTCCAGTAATATATTTAAAAAGTAATTTATTTGTTCATGCCTCACAACCTTTTTGTTTCCATTTAGATATTAAGTAAGCAGTCATGCAGCCAATGGATTGAAATATGTTTTTTCTTCTACACTTCATTTTGTCTTGATTGGACTCTCATAATGATGGTTTGGCACCTAGGGCAGAGTATATAATTAAAGTTACAGTTTTTGTGGTTTTGAGCAGAGCTTCTCCCTTTTCTAGTTGGCCACACCCATTCCCATTGACCCCACCCATTCAGCTGTCTCCTGCAGCACCCCTTTGATTTGAAGTCACCAGCAACCACTGCAAGAGGTTTGGGAGGTCACTCAGTGGAAGTTCTAATGCTTAATCAAACACTCTGCTTGTACTGTGCTGATGAGGTCATAACAAGGCCGAAATATGCATATCCACAGCTAGTGGGGTTTGGCTTTATTGGCCTGAAATTGTCCATTAAAACGACAAAACAAGTCATGGGTATTCAGAACCGCCAATTAGCTGAAACAGCTGATGTTCATAAGGATCATTTACATATATCCCATGTGCCTCTGATACAAGAGGTTTGGGAGGTCACTCAGTGGAATTTCTAGCTTTGCTGGAATTTTCATTTTGTTTTTACTAATTGGTTTCACTCATTGTTTTACTTTGTTGTTTGGGATATTTTTGCATTGACCCTAATGATAATAGACATCAGCTGGGTATAACAGCCCTGTGTTTCTAATACTTAGTCAAGCACTCTGCTTGTGCTATGCTGATGAGGTCATAACAAGCCAAAATATGCATATTTGCAGCTAGTGGGGTTTGACTTTATTGGCCTGAAATTGTCCATTAAAATGAAATAAGTCATGGGCATTCATAATTGCCAATTAGCCGAAACACCTGATGTTGATAAGGATCATTTGCATATATCCCATGTGTCTCTGATACAAGAGGTTTGGGAGGTCACTCGGTGGAAGTTCTAGCTTTGCTGGAGTTTTCATTTTGTTTTTACTGATTGGTTTATCAGTGACCTTCTCACGCATTGTTTTAGTTTGTTGTTTGGGATATTTTTGCAGTGACCCTAATAATAATGGACATCAGCTGGGTATAACAGCCCTGTGTTTCTAATGTTTAGTCAAAAACTCTGCTTGTGCTGTGCTGATGAGGTCATAATAAGGTTGAAATATGCATATCCACAGCTAGTGGGGTTTGGCTTTATTGGCCTGAAATTGTCCATTAAAACAACGAAACAAGTCATGGGCATTCAGAATCGCCAATTAGCTGAAACACCTGATGTTCAAAAGGATCATTTGCGTATATCCCATGTGCCTTTGATACAAAAGGTTTGGGAGGTCATTCAATGGAAGTTCTAGCTTTGCTGGAGTTTTAATTTTGTTTTTACTAATTGGTTTATCAGTGACCTTCTCACTCATTGTTTTAGTTTGCTATACAGATATTGGACATTCATTTTGCCAGTGTCCAGACTGACCACAATTAAAACAAGTATTTGAATGTGGTAGACCTGGTGGTGACTGTCGTGATTCAGAGAGATAATAGTTTTGCTGATGCTCTCCTGGGGATTGTCTTTGGAAAAATCAAAATCAACAATCTACTATTTCTTTTTTTCATTCTCTTTCCTCATGAGTTAGTATCAGATTGTTATAGCTGACTATCAACTAACTTTTTCTTTTCTTCTTTTCCTTTCCTAAGTATAATATCTGCCACATGTTGTGCTTGAATCACAATTTCATGCATGCCCAAACCTGGCCAATTTAACCAAACTTTTTAAATTTGCTCTTTGTATGGTAGGTGATAAGTCCTCTATAAAAGCTAACAACTGCCACACCCTCTGTATGTTTTGTATGTCCAGAGAAGGCTTTAAGCACATCCATCATGCATTTCAAACACATATCAATAGCGTCATTTTTCGTTCGCATAATAGTTTTGATTCTTGCCCAGTTGAGGGTTGGGGTGCATGCTGTGATAATGGCTTTTAATAAGTTTTTCCTAAGGGTCAAAAACCCATCATCTGTGTTTTGAGATATTATCTCCTGTTTTCAATTATTTTTTCCATATTTTTCTGAAAATGTCAGGGGAGTGGAGGCTTTTAATTCTGCTTTCAGGTCTTCAGTAGTTGGATTTTGTAGCTGTACATGTCCTTCTAAGATCATTGCAAATTTAGGGGAATGTGTCTGAATAGGAGGGAGAATCTACAATGGTTTGAAAATCCACTGAATTCCACGAGCACAGTACTATTATGGTGGGTTCAGCCTTGCTATTTCTAGTTGCTGCTGGATTCAGTACACCTTGTAATGGATTGTAGTTGAATAAGAGGTAAATCAAAATCAGTAGAAAAATTAGAACCTGTTTATTCCTCTGTATTTTGTTTGGCAGGTGGTGTCCATTGATATTCCTCCCCATCTATGACAATTGGAAACTGGGTAAAGATTTGCTTACTCTTTTTCAAAATGTTAGTTTTTGGTGCAGAACTTTTATCAGGATATATTTTTAAAATGTTCCACATACTATCACTAGTTACATGTGTATGGTTGTGATACATTTGTTCCACTTTATAAGCTATTTGTATTAACATTTGAATGGATGGTTTTATGGTAGGTACTGAATGTCACTGTTGTCAGAATCATGGAAGCCAGTGTTACAAACAAACCCAAAGGAATGATTAGAAGTGCTGGAAGTAACTTGGGCTCTATCTGGGGAAGTGATGCCACATTCACCTCTACCCACCCTCTCAGAGAGAGAGAGAGAGAGAGAGAGAACTTTCAGCTTCTTAAGGCATAGGCAGGTTAATACCTGGAGGGGATGCAGAAGGCAACAGATGCCAGTCATCATCTGATGATTCTGGCTGTGTAACTGATAACTTTCATAATTGTCTTAATGGATATATACCTCAGGAATGGGATTTGTACATTTTTGTAATGAATTTACTGTTCTATCAGCTGCTTGCAGCTCTTGACATTAATCTAGCTGAATTATATTTTAGACTTCTTACTACTGATTCATTTTCCTTATTTTTACCTTGCTTTTTGCAAGTCATTAAAGGCTGGCCAATAAGACCTTTTTGTTTCAATTTATTTTACTTATTTTCTAGAATTTTCTTATCAAGAGTACTTTTTTTTCAAGAAACTATAAAGTGCTATCATTTTTAGTGAGCTCAGACCATATTTACCAATTAACTGTAGCTATTTCTTCCATATTTATTAAAAATATACCTGCCTGGAGTCCCATACTCTGGCTCATTTAAACCACTTGTACTGGTCCCCAGTAAAAACACCACTCATACTAAAGTGATACATATACAACTATAATTATAAATTCACTAACATTCTTAATGAAGGAATCTTCTCTGTTCCTTTTCTTTATATTTGGTTAGATCCCACTCTCACAACTGAGACGGATACTCTGTCATTGTATTTTATTGATTAGAACCCACTAGCACACAATGAAGTAAAGTTTATGTTGTTAGTATAGCTAAGTGCACATGCATACAATTTCCTAGACATGTACAGTATAGCTGCTCACATACAATTAAATCTAATGGAGAGGCTATTAGTAAGTTACTTACAGAGACTTTAAACTCTGCTGATACAAAGAGAGAAATTATGTATTGGTACATCAGAAATTTCCTTGACAGAAAACTTGTCGCAATGGGCCCAGAGACAGTTTCTAATACGGCAACACAAAAACTCAAAATCCAAGTATACAGCACCATACTACTAAGGTACCAAATAACTTTCACATGACACAGTTCAGCAGAGAATAACAATGTCCTTTATTGCAAAGAAAGGCACATATGTGGCAGACTAGGAAATCAAGGTCCTGTCTCCTCAAACATCAGAATCATACTGTCTTTACACTTTTCCTGATTATTGCCAACATTACTATATCATTCTTAGAACAACCACTGAACCAATTAAAAATGAACACTACAGCATCAATTCTGCTAAGATCTTCTGACTCTATGGATATGAGTTTCTAAATTATACATGAGTTCTGAATTCCATAAAAGAACTTTGTACACTTTGCCATGCTAGCACTTTTCATATTTTGCAGGAAGTAAATTATGAGATACATACTGAAAAACACTCGATAATCCCTCTTGTAATGAACACACTCTAACATTTTTCCTTCTCTGTATGCCTCATCCTTCTTAGTATGTATTTGTGTGTGTGTGAGCACAATGGAAACGGATATGTGTTCCTTTAGAAATTAACAGTCAGTGGTGCAATAGGTAGCACACTCAGCTTTGATACAGAAGACTGTGGGTTCTATTCTCATCATAGAAAGATTGATTGCTGACTCTTCAGTATGGCATAAAGGGGGTACTGCACTCCTAAGTGTATTGTCCTAAAGATGAGACAATTAAACCAGTCTCATCTGCCTGAGTTGGTAGTAATTGAGGTAGATGTAAAAGATCCTATAGCACCTATCAAAAAAAGTAGACATCTTTTATTTACGTACATATTAACATAACTATATACATATTCACAAATTTATACAATCATTTAAAGTTATTTTCATATTCATATTTTTATACATCAAACTTGCCATTCATATATATATATATATATATATATATATATATATATATATATTTTATACTGAACCCACTCCTTTTTCCATATCCATACACTGCTAATCTTTTTTATTAATAGCAATATCCAATTTCCATTAAACATAATCTTATTAATTCTTTCATTCCATAATAACCATACTACATAAAAATTTTTTGTCTAAATCCACTTTCATTTTTTGTCTAAATCCACTTTCAATCTTTTTCTTTAAATTTTCATAGTATCCATATTCAATCATATCCATATTTATATCTTCATTATCCTTGAAATTTTCAAACAAATATATATATATAATTTATTCAATAGTTTTTTTAACTCTCTCACATTTTAGAAAAACATGTTCTGTTTCTTTTTTCCCACAAAACAAACATATTCTTTCATATTTCTTTTTGCTATTTATATTTGCCTTTACAGGTATTTTTTATTCCCAATATCCATAAAAAATCTTGGCATTCAACATTATGTCTACGCCATTTCTTTCTTTCTTTAATCATTTTAATCTTTACATGTGAAATATTTTCCCATGGTTTCCTCATAATATTTTATACCATATTTTTTTCTATCTTCTTCTATTTCATTAATCTTTATTTCCTACATTCTTATCTTTTGTTGATAATTCCCTATTTCTTAATTAAAACATTCTGTTATTCCTTTGTTACTTATTCTTTCACACAATTCCTTATACTTGTACTTAAATATATCTGTCACTATTTTCTTGTTTTTTATTTAACCATTCCAATACCTTATGCAAAAGTAATGATGCAGCCTAGACTATTGGATTCATCATACCTAATCCTCCTTCTTTCATACATATATAATACACCCCTGTCAACAAGATTTAATCTCAATCCTCATATAAATGAGAATAGTATTTCTAATAAAAGTTTTCATACATTCTAGGAATCATGACAACACTGAATAACATGCTATTTTGCCTATTAAATGGAATTAATCAAATCTACTTTTTCATATGCTAATCTGTACATCTTCTATAAAATACAAATATCCTTTATTTCCTTTATTATTTTCCCATCTCTTCTTATTGCCTTCTTTATCAAAATGTATTACTAGAACAGACCTTTCATAGAAAAGTGTATACCTGCTATTTTTATTGTGTCACACATTCCTTTACTTTTTTCCTTTATTAAGAGTCCTCTTTCCTTTAAACTTTCAACTAAATAGATAATAACTTGTCTCATCTATTCTCGTTTTTAGTTGTTATAATAATATCATTGGCATATGACATAATAACTAGAGTTTCAATTCCCATTTCAAATATAGCATTTGCACTTTTAATTTTCTGATTAACCTTTCTAACTATTGTATTCATGACTAATGTCATGAAAGGAGATATTGCCGGCCCAGCTATTTGGAATTTTGTAAATAATTGTATGCCATTTGTGAATATCAACATAATTCATTTGCTTGTGTTACAAATGAATTAGAACTATATATTACATGTACATCAAACTGCTGGAACAGAAGTGTCTGTTGAAAAAGGTTGTAAAGTGCTGAGCTTTAAAATGTATCCACAATGTACCCTACTGGAACAGAACAGAAATGTGCATGCACTACTGTAACTGTTTAGATGCATATATTTTAACAATGGAAACTGGAACAGAGGTGGGTAATTTCAGAAAAATAGCTGAAAATTTAATTTACTTTATGACCAGGTAATAAAAGGATGTTATCTTTCAGTTTCAGTGCAGTAACAGACACACTGTCTAAAACTAGAGATTCTCTGCATTGTCTTGCAAATGTTTTATTGTTTTATGACTTCCAGGAGCTGCCTTATATCTAAGTAAAGCCTTGTTTATGTATTTTCATAGGTAGAC
>NC_056739.1:161603950-161661450 GCF_019279795.1 Protopterus annectens
ACTAAATAGACCAATATAAATTACTATAAGATGAACCAGGAATCCAGGACGCCAATTAAATCATGCAGAAACACTCCATCTTTATTTAAACAACCAGTTTTAGCACTTGCATCTCTCTTACAGAGACTTCATCAGAAACAAAGTGCTATGATTAATTGGACATTTCAATACTGTTCTAATTAATGACATCACGTAATCAGTTCAAAATTTAAAATGGTAACTACTCGTTTAAAAAGCCTATTGCTTGCCTAAATATTCTATTGGGACAATGGGTCTCTATTCAAAACCAAGTTATAAAAAACTTGTTCAAAAATTCTATGTTTGTGATATAACCAGAGCAAACTTCCAAAATTGATTTGTATATATATATTATATACATAATAACTTATAAAAATTAAATTGATAAATTAATAACAATATGAATGTGTGCAATATAAATATGTGCAATAGTTACTTGTTTAAAAATGCCATATATACATGCCCACAAACATTACGAACACATTAAAAGATTTTTTCATATATATAATAAATATAGTTGAAAAAATATGTATATAAAAAAATATCATATTTATACATAGAGTTGTTTAACTAACTCATCCAATGACTTAAATGTTGTTTGCCCTTTCAATAAGGAAGGGTACCAAGGATACAAATTCATTAAGACCTGGGGGAAACATGGAAGCCAGTCTGTACTACCACTGGCTTTCTTTCTTTTTTAAAAGATTTTTCCAGTCACCACCCCTAGTATCCATCTTTATTGTGTCCAAGATACCAAACAATTTTTTTTTAAAACCAACACAAACTGTACTATGTTTGTAAAGGGCATTCATGCTTTTACAATTTTTTATGTCATTCAAATGTTCGTAAATTCTATTTTTAAGTAGACGTTCAGTCTTACCTACATAGAAATGTTTGCAGGTGTAACATGAAGCCAGGTACACCACCCCCCTAGTATTACGATTACCTTTTAATAAATGTACCCTACTGTTCATAATATTGTTCAATACTAAGGTTGGTTCAATATTGATAAAAGAACAATAGTGGCACATACCACATCGTTTGGTGCCATGTTTGTCGGGGAGAGTATTACCTGTTTTGTATTCTAATAGTTGTTTCATGTTTTGACCTACCCTGTTCACAAATCTAGGTTTGTTACCCAACTTTTTATGTATAACATCATTTGATCTAAAAATATTCCAATTTTTTTCAAAAATATTTTTGATGGCAGGGGTTCTAATGTTGTATGTTAGAACACAAGCTCTATTGAAATTACAAGTAATAAATGGTTCATTGTCACCTGTATTTTCTCCTAGATTTCCAGTTAACTCGGAAGAGCCAAGTAAAGGTAGGTACTTGTACCCCCATTGATGGTAAATATCTTGCAAAATAAAATTAATCAAAACCATGGGGTATCCTCTTTCTGAAAACATTTCTCTTAACAAAGTAAATTCGTTATCTAGATCTTCTTTATTGGAAGTCATCCTGGCAATTCTTATGGCTTGCCCTTTAATAATACTGACCTTTTGTACTAATGGATGATTGCTTTCAAAATGTAAATAAGCATTACAAAATGTCTTTTTCCTAAATATTTTAGATTTGAACCATTTATTTTGATTATCCTTAATTATAGAAGTATCCAAATAACTAATACTCAATGTACTGTGCTGAAAAGTAAAAGACAGAAAGTCAGTACTAGAGTTAATATAGTCTATAAACTTGGAAATGTCCTCTTCCAAACCTCCCCAAAGGATAAAGATATCGTCCAGATATCGGAGATAAAGTTTAATGTTAGACCAAAATGGGCCGTCAAATACATGTTGAGTCTCCCAACCCAGTAAAACCAAATTGGAATAAACTGGTGAACAAGCTGCACCCATAGGAACTCCGGTGATTTGCTGATAAAATTCCCCCTCAAACCACAAAAAATTGTTCTCCAAAACTATGTTCATGAGTTCACATATTAACTTTACCTTGTCATTGTCCAGGTCCGAGAATTTAAACAATACTTCCTCAAATAGGGTCATCCCTTGATCTTTGGGAATACATGTGAACAAATCCTTAACGTCTATAGTTAGAAGCATAATATTGTCTTGAAATAAATCTTGTTTAACACTTTTCAAAAATTCCCAGGAATCCTTTAATAAATGAGGTGTCTTGTAAACTACATGTTGTACATGAGAATCAATAAACACAGTCAATGGATGTATCTTAGATCCCTTTGGCCGCCACTATAGGTCTAAACGGGGGCCTGGAAATGTCATTGTGTACTTTAGGTATACCAAAAAATACTGGTATTTTAGGAAATTTTCTAAATAAAAATTCATAATCACTAGGACTAATTCTACCTTCCTAAAGATATTCCTCTAAATAACTATCTATTCTTGAATAAGAGATGTTTATCTGATTTTTAGAGGTATGACTGTAAGTATTCTCATCGAACAACAAGTCCAACATAGCATTGGAATAGTCCATACTGCGAAAGATGACAATCCCCCCGCCTTTATCAGGAACCATAATACGAATACTATGGTCATTTCTCAAATCACAAAGTAAATTGTATTCCTCCTTAGTTAAATTCTACTCAGTTAACCTGTTATTTTGTTTAAATTCATTGTATATATCCTCCATAACAAGTTTTTCATATGTTTCTAATAAGGGATGTAGGGGGGGATTATATACACTCCTCTTTTTCAATTTCTTGTGAATACTTGTAGTATTGACACCATTGCTATCCAGGGGTTCCAAAAATATTTCAAAATTTAATTTTCTCGTATAAAGTTTTAAAGCTTCTATATTATCAACTAAATCCCCTTTACTGGATGGAATAAACTTGATACCCTTGGAAAAAGTTTAAAATAATCATCCGTAATTGTCCTATCTGAATAATTATAAATAGTAAAGCCTCCTTTCCGAAAAATAAAATTTTTCTGGGATGGTGAAGGAATGGTAAAATTTTCCTTGTCTAATAACCAATCCTGTGATGGGGAAACTGATTTCTCCTCTGGGGATAGTAAGTTCTGTTGTATTCCCCCTCTTTGGTGTAATACTGTGCCAGTCTCTCTGAATGCCTGAGAGTAGGAAAATCCTCCTCATCTTGATTTGGCATACCTGTCCCCTCATCCACCCAATCCATTGTTTGCCCTGCATTGGTATAAGAAGTGGATGATGTATGCCCTTGTTGTAATTCACCACTACCATGTCTAAAATGTTGATTATACATAGGCTTCTTCTTATTAAACTTGTTGTGATGACTGTTTTGATTTTTATTAATATACACCATATTATCCTGATAATTCTTCTGATCTCTAATAATTTTACTTTTTTCTTCTGGAAAATATTAAAACATCTATTCTCAACCCTGTCTAACATTTTAAAATACAAATTGCTATAATGTGAAAACAACAAATCATTCTTAATTTTGTTATCCAGACTTTGAACATCTTTGAAAACTTGTTCCCTCTGAATTTCATAGTAATATACAGTTTTCTTTAAGAGACCCAGGCCAATTTCATTAAAATAATCACTAAAATCAGACATAATTTCATCAGTATAGTAAATGCCAAAAGGGAACTTGTAAATTCTTAGTCCCTGTGGCACAATTATTAAAGTAATACATTGTTTAAAATATGCAATATCAATTTCAATATTTTTACATTTAAAAAGTCTTTTTTCCAATGAAAAAATCAAATCCTTGAGCGAAACATTATAATTGTCTTTGTCTGCGGTGATAAAGTTATTGTCACACTCGATGTTTTCAGTAGAAGAAAAGCAATACTGTTTAAAACAAACTTTTTCAAATCTGTTAATAGCTTCTTTTTGTGAGACCGGCACCGGGTTATCAGCCGGTTCAACACCACTACCATTTGAAAAATATTGTTATTTTGAGGTCTATGATTACAAACTAGTGGTTGGAACACAGTACCTTGTTTTGGTCGAACATCAGCGTTCGTGGATTCAAAACGGGTATTTCCTGACCCCACGAGTATTGGAGAAGGGCCTGTACCCATCAGACCTCTATTGTGCACACCCGTAGTGCCGTTAGAACAACATTTATTTGCACTGTGTGGTCTAAACCACTTCCGCCCTGCTGTACAGACTCGCCATTGCTGTTGACCAAACTACCCTGATTCTGCAAGTTTGGTTGATGAGGCGGATATCCTGTAATGTTGGTACTGTAACCAACATATCCCGGAGGCACAAACACAGTACGCTCACCCATCAAGGAAGGACTGGTAACACTGTGGTTCTCTCTTTGAGTCAAAAGTTCCAATAGTTTAGTAAGTTCACCCTTCAAATGAGACACTTCACCACGTAACTCCTTAATCTCCGCTCCAGGATCCTCGGCGAGCATAGTGTTGGACAAATTTAAATCCCCAGAAATATCCATGGTTCACCATAAACACAAAACTGGTAGCAAACGACAAAAAATAAATAGACCAATATAAATTACTATAAGATGAACCAGGAATCCAGGACGCCAATTAAATCATGCAGAAACACTCCATCTTTATTTAAACAACCAGTTTTAGCGCTTTCATCTCTCTTACAGAGACTTCATCAGAAACAAAGTGCTATGATTAATTGGACATTTAAATACTGTTCTAATTAATGACATCACGTAATCAGTTCAAAATTTAAAACGGTAACTACTCATTTAAAAAGCCTATTGCTTGCCTAAATATTCTATTGGCGCAATGGGTCTCTATTCAAATATATCAAATTAAATATATATATATATTTTTTATTTATATAAATATATAACTAAATCAAATATATAAATAGAGACCCATTGTGCCAATAGAATATTTAGGCAAGCAATAGGCTTTTTAAATGAGTAGTTACCGTTTTAAATTTTGAACTGATTACGTGATGTCATTAATTAGAACAGTATTTAAATGTCCAATTAATCATAGCACTTTGTTTCTGATGAAGTCTCTGTAAGAGAGATGAAAGCGCTAAAACTGGTTGTTTAAATAAAGATGGAGTGTTTCTGCATGATTTAATTGGCGTCCTGGATTCCTGGTTCATCTTATGGTAATTTATATTGGTCTATTTATTTTTTGTCATTTGCTACCAGTTTTGTGTTTATGGTGAACCATGGATATTTCTGGGGATTTAAATTTGTCCAACACTACGCTCACCAAGGATCCTGGAGCGGAGATTAAGGAGTTATGTGGTGAAGTGTCTCATTTGAAGGGTGAACTTACTAAACTATTGGAACTTTTGACTCAAAGAGAGAACCACGGTGTTACTGGTCCTTCCTTGATGGGTGAGCGTACTGTGTTTGTGCCTCCGGGATATGTTGGTTACAGTACCAACATTACAGGATATCCGCCTCATCAACCAAACCTGCAGAATCAGGGTAGTTTGGTCAACAGCAATGGCAAGTCTGTACAGCAGGGCGGAAGTGGTTTAGGACCACACAGTGCAAATAAATGTTGTTCTAACGGCACTACGGGTGTGCACAATAGAGGTCTGATGGGTACAGGTCCTTCTCCGATACTCGTGGGGTCAGGAAATACCCGTTTTGAATCCACGAACGCTGATGTTCGACCAAAACAAGGTACTGTGTTCCAACTACTAGTTTGTAATCATAGACCTCAAAATAACAATATTTTTTCAAACGATAGTGGTGTCGAACCGGTTGATAACCCGGTGTCGGTCTCGCAACAAGAAGCTATTAACAGATTTGAAAAAGTTTGTTTTAAACAGTATTGCTTTTCTTCTACTGAAAACATCAATGAGTGTGACAATAACTTTATCACCACAGACAAAGACAATTATAACGTTTCGCTCAAGGATTTGATTTTTTCATTGGAAAAAAGACTTTTTAAATGTAAAAATATTGAAATTGATATTGCATATTTTAAACAATGTATTACTTTAAAAATTGTGCCACAGGGACTAAGAATTTACAAGTTCCCTTTTGGCATTTACTATACTGATGAAATTATGTCTGATTTTAGTGATTATTTTAATGAAATTGGCCTGGGTCTCTTAAAGAAAACTGTACATTACTATGAAATTCAGGGAACAAGTTTTCAAAGATGTTCAAAGTCTGGATAACAAAATTAAGAATGATTTGTTGTTTTAACATTATAGCAATTTGTATTTTAAAATGTTAGACAGGGTTGAGAATAGATGTTTTAATATTTTCCAGAAGAAAAAACGTAAAATTATTAGAGATCAGAAGAATTATCAGGATAATATGGTGTATATTAATAAAAATCAAAACAATCATCACAACAAGTTTAATAAGAAGAAGCCTATGTATAATCAACATTTTAGACATGGTAGTGGTGAATTACAACAAGGGCATACATCATCCACTTCTTATACCAATGCAGGGCAAACAATGGATTGGGTGGATGAAGGGACAGGTATGCCAAATCAAGATGAGGAGGATTTTCCTACTCTCAGGTGCTCAGAGAGACTGGCACAGTATTACACCAAAGAGGGGGAATACAACAGAACTTACTATCCCCAGAG
Source organism: Protopterus annectens (assembly GCF_019279795.1). NCBI lineage: Eukaryota > Metazoa > Chordata > Ceratodontiformes > Protopteridae > Protopterus > Protopterus annectens. The sequence continues at coordinate 161,610,440 of NC_056739.1, forward strand.
GAGAAATCAGTTTCCCCATCACAGGATTGGTTATTAGACAAGGAACATTTTACCATTCCTTCACCATCCCAGAAAAATGTTATTTTTCAGAAAGGAGGCTTTACTATTTATAATTATTCAGATAGGACAATTACGGATGATTATTTTAAACTTTTTTCCAAGGGTATCAAGTTTATTCCATCCAGTAAAGGGGATTTAGTTGATAATATAGAAGCTTTAAAATTTTATACGAGAAAATTAAATTTTGAAATATTTTTGGAACCCCTGGATAGCAATGGTGTCAATACTACAAGTATTCACAAGAAATTGAAAAAGAGGAGTGTATATAATCCCCCCCTACATCCCTTATTAGAAACATATGAAAAACTTGTTATGGAGGATATATACAATGAATTTAAACAAAATAACAGGTTAACTGAGTGGAATTTAACTAAGGAGGAATACAATTTACTTTGTGATTTGAGAAATGACCATAGTATTCGTATTATGGTTCCTGGTAAAGGCGGGGGGATTGTCATCTTTCGCAGTATGGACTATTCCAATGCTATGTTGGACTTGTTGTTCGATGAGAATACTTACAGTCATACCTCTAAAAATCAGATAAACATCTCTTATTCAAGAATAGATAGTTATTTAGAGGAATATCTTTTGGAAAGTAGAATTAGTCCTAGTGATTATGAATTTTTATTTAGAAAATTTCCTAAAATACCAGTATTTTTTGGTATACCTAAAGTACACAAGGACATTTCCAGGCCCCCGTTTAGACCTATAGTGGCAGCCAAGGGATCTAAGATACATCCATTGACTGTGTTTATTGATTCTCATGTACAACATGTAGTTTACAAGACACCTCATTTATTAAAGGATTCCTGGGAATTTTTGAAAAGTGTTAAACAAGATTTATTTCAAGACAATATTATGCTTCTAACTATAGACGTTAAGGATTTGTTCACATGTATTCCCAAAGATCAAGGGATGACCCTATTTGAGGAAGTATTGTTTAAATTCTCGGACCTGGACAATGACAAGGTAAAGTTAATATGTGAACTCATGAACATAGTTTTGGAGAACAATTTTTTGTGGTTTGAGGGGGAATTTTATCAGCAAATCACCGGAGTTCCTATGGGTGCAGCTTGTTCACCAGTTTATTCTAATTTGGTTTTACTGGGTTGGGAGACTCAACATGTATTTGACGGCCCATTTTGGTCTAACATTAAACTTTATCTCCGATATCTGGACGATATCTTTGTCCTTTGGGGAGGTTTGGAAGAGGACATTTCCAAGTTTATAGACTATATTAATTCTAGTACTGACTTTCTGTCTTTTACTTTTCAGCACAGTACATTGAGTATTAGTTATTTGGATACTTCTATAATTAAGGATAATCAAAATAAATGGTTCAAATCTAAAATATTTAGGAAAAAGACATTTTGTAATGCTTATTTACATTTTGAAAGCAATCATCCATTAGTACAAAAGGTCAGTATTATTAAAGGGCAAGCCATAAGAATTGCCAGGATGACTTCCAATAAAGAAGATCTAGATAACGAATTTACTTTAAGAGAAATGTTTTCAGAAAGAGGATACCCCATGGTTTTGATTAATTTTATTTTGCAAGATATTTACCATCAATGGGGGTACAAGTACCTACCTTTACTTGGCTCTTCCGAGTTAACTGGAAATCTGGGAGAAAATACAGGTGACAATGAACCATTTATTACTTGTAATTTCAATAGAGCTTGTGTTCTAACATACAACATTAGAACCCCTGCCATCAAAAATATTTTTGAAAAAAATTGGAATATTTTTAGATCAAATGATGTTATACATAAAAAGTTGGGTAACAAACCTAGATTTGTGAACAGGGTAGGTCAAAACATGAAACAACTATTAGAATACAAAACAGGTAATACTCTCCCCGACAAACATGGCACCAAACGATGTGGTATGTGCCACTATTGTTCTTTTATCAATATTGAACCAACCTTAGTATTGAACAATATTATGAACAGCAGGGTACATTTATTAAAAGGTAATTGTAATACTAGGGGGGTGGTGTACCTGGCTTCATGTTACACCTGCAAACATTTCTTTGTAGGTAAGACTGAACGTCTACTTAAAAATAGAATTTACGAACATTTGAATGACATAAAAAATTGTAAAAGCACGAATGCCCTTTACAAACATAGTACAGTTTGTGTTGGTTTTAAAAAATTTTTGTTTGGTATCTTGGACACAATAAAGATGGATACTAGAGGTGGTGACTGGAAAAATCTTTTAAAAAAGAAAGAAAGCCAGTGGCAGTACAGACTGGCTTCTATGTTTCCCCCAGGTCTTAATGAATTTGTATCCTTGGTACCCTTGCTTATTGAAAGGGCTAACAACATTTAAGTCATTGGATGAGTTAGTTAAACAACTCTATGTATAAATATGATATTTTTTTATTACATATTTTTTCAACTATATTTATTATATATATGAAAAAATCTTTTAATGTGTTCGTAATGTTTGTGGGCATGTATATATGGCATTTTTAAACAAGTAACTATTGCACATATTTATATTGCACACATTCATATCGTTATTAATTTATCAATTTATTTTTTATAAGTTATTATGTAAATAATATATATATATATATACAAATCAATTTTGGAAGTTTGCTCTGGTTATATCACAAACATAGAATTTTTGAACAAGTTTTTTATAACTTGGTTTTGAATAGAGACCCATTGTGCCAATAGAATATTTAGGCAAGCAATAGGCTTTTTAAACGAGCAGTTACCGTTTTAAATTTTGAACTGATTATGTGATGTCATTAATTAGAACAGTATTTAAATGTCCAATTAATCATAGCACTTTGTTTCTGATGAAGTCTCTGTAAGAGAGATGAAAGCGCTAAAACTGGTTGTTTAAATAAAGATGGAGTGTTTCTGCATGATTTAATTGGCGTCCTGGATTCCTGGTTCATCTTATAGTAATTTATAAAAGTATGCATGAACCCTACATTCTTATTTTTCCCAATACTCTGCACCATTGAAGTACAGACTAGGGAATTTTAACTGAGAGAATATTAGGGGCTGCTGCAGTTATGATGCACCTGTATGTGCTAGATGCTGAAGTTGCTGCTGCTGCTGACAATAGGCCTAGACAGAGAAGGAGAAAAGTGTTCAGGTCCAGGGTAACCTTCCAGGAGCTACATGAACTGGAGATTGTAGAGCGCTACAGGGTGGACAGGGACATACTACAAGAACTCACTGAGCTCTGCTGCCCTCAACTCAGACCCAGAGCCAACAGAGGGGAACCCATCCTAGTGCAAACAAAGGTATGTGTAGTCCTTAGGATACTAGCTACAGCTACTTTCCAAAGACCAGCTGGGGACATGATTGGGGTCTCACAGGCTTCAGCATCCAGGGTCCTCCACCAGTTCCTAGATGCCATGCTACCATATGTCAGTGAGCACATTTCTTTTCCCCTCACTGCTGAGGCAAGGGCCAGCAATATGCAACACTTCTACCATGTAGCACACTACCCTGAAGTTCTGGGTGCCATAAACTGCACTCATGGACACATCAAGGCACCACCCAATGAGGACTGTAGAATCTATGTCAACCACAAAGGGCTCCACTTCATCAACTGCCAGGTCGTGTGCAGTGCCCAGGGGATTATCATGAATGTATGTGCTGGTAGCCATGGCAGTTATCATGACTCCCATATCTGGCACACATCACAGCTGTACCAGATGTTTGCTGTGGGGGCATCCCCCCACAACCATTTACTGGGGGATGCTGGCTACACCCTGGAATCATGAATGATGACACCCATCAGAAATGCACACCCACCCACCAAAGAATACCATAATGAGGCACATGCACAAACTAGGAACATCAAATGTGTGTTTGAGCTTCTGAAGTTACAGTTCCAGTGCCTTGATATAGCTGGTGAAGCCCTGCAGTACTCTACAGCCACATGTATTCATAGATTCATAGGTGTGTACTAGGCTAACGGCCCTAGAGCCTATATAAGTCTAGCCCAAGAAGATTCCCTGGCATCATGCCTCCCAAAGTTAGTTCCCAATGCCTCTGTCAAGCAAGGCCACCAATGTGATCCCTGGGGTGAACTTCCTACTGCCCACCCACTTGTCAAGATTTCTCTTAAAGAGGGCCAATGAAGTACTGTGTTTGATGAGAATGGGAAGTTTGTTCCATAGTATGGGAAGTCTCTGGGTTAGGAACCTGTCCCTCCAGCATGTTCTGTTTATTGTGGTAATGAGGTTAAGGTCCCTAGAGCATGTGGCATGGAGGGATTGGGATTTCTTTAGGTGTAGCATATCTAGCAGCTCTGGGTCAGACATGGTTTTGTAGGTCAAGAAGAGATCACCTCTAAGTAGGCGATAAGAGACAGATTATAGCTGGAGTTATTTTTAGTCTGTCCATATAGGGTATGTGTCTATGGCCTAAGATCTTCTTAGTGAGGTATTTTTGAGGCCTTTCCAGTTGTTGTAGGTGTCTAGTGAGGTACATACCAAATGGGGCATCGTATTCTATAATAGGTCTAATGAGGGATGAGTAGAGAGGGATTATGACCTATTTCATCCTGGATGAGAAACCTTTTGTAATGAGATGTGCCACATAGAAGGACTTTCTGACTACAGTGACAATGTGGTTATCAAAGGAGAGGTTGCTTTCAACCTGTGTCCCCAGGTGTCTTATCTTACCTTCAATGTTTAGTGGACTACCGCCTATGTGGTAGTTCATGGGCACCACATTTTTCCCAAAGGGAATGACAATGCACTTTATGGCATTGAGCTTAAGGCCATGGTTCTGGCACCAGTCATTAGTGTCAGTGAAGTCTTTTTGTAGAATGTCTACATCAGTTGGAGAATCAATAATGGCTCCCAATTTGCAATCATCTGCAAACTTTGTCAGCCAGAGTCCCTTTGTGTTGGCTTGAACTTCAGTTAAGTAGATGCCAAACGGGAGAGGACCTAGGACCGATCCCTGTGGGACACCACTTGTAACTGGTCGGTAGTCAGATTTGAAGTCCGCTACTTTCACAGTGTGGGTTCAATCAGTGAGCCATTTGGCAACCCATCTTATTACATAGGGGTTTATGCCTAGTTTAGTGAGTCTGTCTATGATTCCTGAGTGAGAGATGGTGTCGAAGGCCTTGGCAAGATCTAGGTAGGCTGTGAAAACTACCTTGCCCTCATCCACAGCTCTGGTGACAGACTCGAAGAAGTCCGTCAGGTTGAGCAGGCATGATCTACCTTTCACAAACCCATACTGCTTGGGGTCCAGAGTTTGGAGATTCCCTATGTCCTTATATATAATGTCCATGATGATGCGGTCCATAGCCTTACATATCAGACTCATCAGGGTAATGGAGTGGTAGTTCCCAGGGCCTGTAGTCGCTCCCCCTTTGTGGAGTGGGCTGACCATAGCAGTATGCCATTCGGCAGAAACAAAGCCTGAGATTAGGTGTGATTGAACAGAGTACTCAAGTGTGGTGCCAGTTCACTTTGTAATTCATGTAGAACACAGCCAGGGATATTATCAGGTCCTATGGAAGCTGTATTCCTGGCTTTGGACAGTGCAGTTTTTACCTGTGTTGCCGTGATAATAGGGACTTGGCATTCCTCGGGTATTGTGATAGGCCCTTTAGGGGTGAAAAGAGGGTAAAGTTCGCACTGAACTTGTCAGTCAGTAAGTTGACAATATTATTTGGTTCTGTATATGTATTGCCATTGTTCTTTAACTCAGAGCAGATCTGAGTATTGCCATGTAGATTCTTGACATAACTATAGAATGCCTTGTGGTTGTCTTTAGAATCTGCAGCAATTTTGTTTTCATAGCTAGCTTTAGAGAATTTGATGATGGATCTCAGTTTTTTGCTGAGGCTAACAAAGGAGTTTTTCCAGTCTTGGAACTTCACCCTTTTCTGCAACAATTTTTTCCTTCTGTTGTAGAGTTTGTTTGGTGGGGGACCACCAGATTGGCATCCTTTTTTGGAGAAGAACGTCTTGGTTCTGTTTGGTATGGCCCATTCCATGCACTTGTATATGTGCTCATACAGTGCATTGGTGTATGATTCAGCAGTCATGCACCTATTTTCCATTTGCATGGGTGTCGTGACGTTAGCCACCTCTGTTTTTAGAAGCCCAAAATTGGCTTTGGAGAAGTTTTCTACAGTGGTTTCCTTTAGGGGGGTGAGGGTGGGATGTGGATATCCATGGTGATTAGCTTGTGGTCAGATCTGACCAGAGAGGAGCTGATTACTGGTGTAGAGCAACGGTCACCCATGTTAGCAATGACCAGGTCAAGGATGTTTCTGCCCCTGGTGGGGGTAAGAATGAGTTGGTCCAGGGCATTGGAATTAATGAATTCCAGAAAACGTTGAGCAAGTGTGTTGGTGCATGAGTAATTTTCCCAGTTAATGGAGGGGTGGTTAAAGTCTCACACCAGAACAGGGTCCTGCACATAGGTAAATGCACGGCTCTAAAAGGCAAAGTATCAAAAAAGAAATGAGGCAGCAACTGTAAGCTATAACATATATGTAATCTAATAAATATATTTTGATATATGTTACAGCTTACAGTTGCTGGCTCATTTCTTTTTTGGTGGTTAAAGTCTCCCAGTATAAGGGTATTGGGTTGTACTCTAATATTTTCCAGTGTGTTTAGGCATGTGGAGTGGGAGTCTTGGGACATGGTGGGGGATCTATAGCAGGCTACAACCTGGATTGCAGTTTTACCCAGTGTTAGTTGTACGTGAAGTATCTCTGATGGGTTGTGTTGGGCTACTAGTTTGGAGGTGTGCATATCTTTTATGAATATGGAGACACCACCGCTTTTAGTACATCGATCCAGGTTTAGGGGCTGAAAGGTGTGGTATGAATTATAGCCTGGTAGTGCTGGAGTGCTGTCTCGAGCCTTGAACCAGGTCTCAGTCACTACACAGATGTCGATGTTCTCCATTTTAAGGACTGCTTCGAGAGAGTGCATTTTCAGATTTAGACTTCTAGAGTTGAGTAGCATAACTGTGTTCACATTATGTGCTATTCTATACAATATGATCTTGTGGAAACAGCTTCAGAAGGATTAGCAAAGGGAAGGGATACACAGCCGTCCACCACAGCCTAGATCACCAGAGCCACAGTCACAGGAGGACTCGGAGGAGCAACCCCCAGATGATGTCCCTGTATGTAGACGTAGGCATGCCCAGTACACCCTGGCTTTGGCTAAGAGACAATTCATACACCTTCACTGACAATCTAGGGTCCTAGAGACTGACACCTTACACCTACTCATGTACATATAGTAAAATTGTTGCCAGGCAAGCTTTACAACCTGTACCTATCCATATATTGGCTGTGTACTGCTTGCCTCAGACAGAGTCAGCCCTAAGCTACAGTTCTGTCAACTGGTGCATTTGCAAGGTAGGCCTCTAACCTACACAGTACTTGTAAAAATTACTATAATATGTTATTGAATGTATGGATCTGCTGCATTTATGCAAGGAAATATAGTGGGCTATTTGGACACAAGTATCATCCACAGTGGACTACAGTTACCCAGTCCACTATTTTGTGTTTTTTAATATTCACTAGGCCTCATGGTTGGAATATGCACTATATCAGTCAAGGGAGATGTTAAACAGTGAGGTCACATGATAGTTGGACTACTTTGTAACCCAGCAGAACATGTGCTCTGTTGTTCCCCCACACCCAGCACAGCAGTTTTCCGATATAACTGCTTTAACAGTAGGTCAGCAATGGTATATCAGCAGTCCAGGCAAACACAGGGCAGTAACATATAAAGTGATCACACACTGTATGTCTCACTTAATGTAGGAATAACAACATACATATGTATGCTGTTGATTGTGTGATGAATGACTACTCTCACTGGCAGCTTGTGTGGCTCAGTGGACTAGGAAAGTTAGCATGGGTGATGACTTTGATGGTTCACATCTGGAAGTATCTACATCTTTTGCATGTGAGGTATTATTGTGTTGGTGTTTTCACAGACTGTCAGTCTGTGTGTGGTGTAACATTATGAACCTCTGTCATAATTACATCAGACAGCTGGGGAATGCCAAGGACATTTTGAGTGAAGTGCAGTACAGCAGAAACAGGAACATATGTCAGTGTCTGTAACACACAAAATCCCAGACTGGAGTGCAGGTAGGTGTGGCCTGGAGTCACTTTATAAGTACTGACAGTCCCACTGGGCATGCCCATACACTTAAACAGACCGCAATCCTGTTGCCCTCTAATCAAAATTACCTTTTATGTATACATATGTCTATATATGCACATATATGTATACACTTCCATCTGTCACTATATCTCTCTCACATACATAGTATATCTATCTCTATGTATATTCAAATATAGACCTGTATATATAGCAGTAATATATATATATATATATATATATATATATATATATATATATTTACATATATACATACTTTTCAGTCTGTCCCCCTATATCCACATAACACATATACACATCGTACACACACACAGCTACATTTATATATACATCCCTGTTATATGCAAAAATATGTGTGTGGATGTCTGTAGTGTCCAATATACCCTAATACTGATGGGTAAAGCTGCTGTCACACATCTATTATGTTGCTCAGAGGATCCAAAGTAAGGCCTCAGCAGTACATTATCCACTTAACTACAGACCCCTGTGCCTGCTGGATATCACCACATAGACAGCAACATGTGACCAGGTGGTGTAATGTAAAATGTTGTCTATGCATGCATGGACAGGACACATTGTTCCTGACCATAGGTTTGCTCATACAAGTGCAAACAGCTACATATGGCCATACTGGTAACTGTAGACACATACCTAGGATAATAACAGTTATCTCACTGCTAGGATACTACATACAGATAACAGTACGAAGCAATATCACTCTGCAGGCCAAAGACGCTGTTCAACACAGGTCTAGTTTGTGTAATCCACAAGTACTTTGCCTGCAATCATATATATAAAACAGACATCAGCCGTGGCATGTGCAATAACTACTGTGATCTATAGTGTGTAAGACTAGATAAGTAGGAGTTCTAATCTCACTGCAGGTCACCTGGTGCATGCGTGTATGTCCATACGGCATAAATTTGATCACCTCAGTAACTTACAAAGAAGTAGTGTTTTGCAGAATTTTAGTTATAGCAGGTGATGTGGCCCTCAAAATGCCTGACCACAACTTGGCCTGCTGATGTCATCAAGCATAATATGTCCTACAACAACAGTGCTGTCAAACATGAGGTGTGTTGCATGCATCACATACTGTGATCTGTACTGTGTACTATTACATGGGTAAGTGTTTTAATCTACATACAGCCAACTTGCACTATGTGTGTGCCATGCTGTGTCTTGTAAGCAGTAATTGGAAGTGGAGCTATCCTCAATGTAGTAAACTGAAAAGACACAAAAAACGACAAACTGAGAAACCTGCGAGCAGAATGAAGAGGCACACCCAAAGAGTAATGTGTAAAGCGCTTTTCGTTTATGCCACCTGGCATAAACGAAAAGCGCTATCCTCAATGTAGCCATGTTTGTGTGTGTGGCTTTAGAGCAATTTACATCAGCTTATGGAACCACAGGACATTTGAACTTCACTAGCATAATGGCCATACAGCCTTCACAATCAGAGACACCTTTATATCCTTATGTACATGATCAGCACATATTGCCCCAGTCCAAGAGGGAGACAGGCAGAAGCCCTGTGGTGAAATGATGGTCGCCCAGTCAGACGTACAGATAGGATGTGCTGAGGAGCACTGAGGTGCTCTGCTTGCCATTAGCCAGGGCTCTGTTGCAAAGGGGGGTTAAAGTCTGCTGGACAAATTTCTCCCACCAACATGTATTATTAACGTCACATACTAGGTTAATGTCCTTACAGTGATTAATCCATGTACTATGCCACCTACAGATATGCAGAATTTACAATCAAGCACATTCACACATTGGCCCATATGCAAGGCAGAGATCACCTTTGAGATGTGTATATGCCACAGGCCACAGTGACACTCATTTCACACGATCCCCATTGAGCACATGCTGAAGATGTGAAGTTCCCTTGTGAGGGACCAAACTGTTGTGTGCAACTGCCAGTACTGCTTGGAAAGGTCCATTACCAAATGGCCATTGCATTCAGATATTGGCATGCTGAGTGAAGAGTATATGGAGGTTATGAGTATGTCAATTATGGGTGATTGTGCCCTGAGCTATGACACATGATTTCCGTCATACCACTGGGGAGACATGGTGATCTCAGGCACATTAGGTGTAAACCTGTGTGGCCAGGTCTGTGTGCCCAGTTCTTTCACCCCTGAATATGTATATCATATGTTGCAACTGATGTCCTACTTACCAGGTACAGTGGTGTTACTGATGCAAATGATACTACATATATATTTGCATGGAGTTTATGGCCATTACTATCTCAACATGCATTTGTTCATCACTACCCTCTTGTAGGATATTGACATAACTCAGAGACTCCGTGAGTGCTCACACTCTGCGGGCATCAGCCAACATTGTTAGCCACAGACAGTCAGTATTTACTTGTATAGTGGTTAAATGAATTCCAAGCAGTAGAGGACCCAGGACTGAGCCTGTTGAACACTGCCGCTTACAGATCAGCTATTGGAGGTGGATGTCCCTATGTTGAGTATGTGTGCCATCAATGGTCTACAATGATAGTTCCATGGATGCCTAAGTGGGTGCTTTGTACATGATGTGATGTCCCCTCACCAAGGTCCTCAGTGATTGCCTCAGAAATGTCCACCACATTTAACAGTCACGATCTCCCTGTCAAACCTCCAAACTGTGTACAGTCAATTATGTGTAGATCACATATATGTATGCTGATCAGCTCCATGATGATTGCCCCTACAGATATGGATACTCAGGCAAAGAGGTCTATAGTTCTGGTGGTCAGTGCATGCACCACCTCTGTGCAAGGGTATAACAATTGCCATTGGCCAGTCAGCTGGGGTTCAGCCAATGGTTTCAGTATGATTGCAAGGTATTCCCAATGGTATTAGTAATCCATGACACATCCCATGTAGGATGCAGCCTAGGATGTTAACATGCCCAATAGATGCTGTGTATCTTCCATACAGAGGCCACTTACGACCTGCTCTGTAGATATGGAAGTTATGGGACAGGTTGTAGGAATGTCATGTGTCACATGTGGTGGGGGCAGGGGAGTAAAGTTGATGCAGAATATGTGGGACTACAGGTTAGCTATGGCTACAGACCCTTTCTGTGTCATTTCATTATGTATGAGTTTGCCAACAATCAGGGCCTGTGCTTTGAGGTTACACATGTAACTACACAGTTCTTTGTGGTTCTACTTTTTGTGAGTGGCTAATTTTGTCATTTACTGTGTCTACACAACATCACAACACTATGTGGTTGTTGTAGCTGAGGAGTTTGTGTCACCATTTTGAGGAGGCACCCTCACGCCAACTGTCACTGCAATATCCACCTCCTATTGTACAGCCTGATAATGGCAGTTGTCCACCAGGCAGGTCCACTGTGCCATGAGGAGCCTGTGTTCCCCCTGTCAGGTACAGCTGAGTTCATGCAGTTGTAATGCTGCTGGCATAATGCATGGGTGTACACCTTTGCATACATGCTGTCCCATCAAAGGGGGAGGTGCAGTCAGGCTATGTAAACTATCCTACAGAAGGTAATAGATGGCTTTGTTGAAATGTATGTCTGTATTGTCTGCAAGGGGTGGTTACTGCTGGTAGTTTTACTGACACTGATCTGTGGTCAGATCCCACCAGGGAGGACCTCACATTGGGGGGGGGGGGCTGCAGTGGTCACACATATTGGCAAACACATGTTGCAATACATTGCTTCCTCTTAAGGGGATGTCGCAACATTGCTCCAGAACATTGTAGTTAAGGATGTAGACTAACCTTTGAGCAAGTGAGCTACAGCACAACTAAGCAACACAGCTGGTGTTCACTTAATGCCACCACCCCACAACATGGTGTAATGATATATCTTGATAGACACATGTACATACAAATATGCACAATAGGCGTCTGAATACATGGAGCTGCTCCTGTAGCTGCCTATTGCTTGATTATGTGCCCTTCCAGTACTGAATGACACCTGCATTGGCTCTGGGAAATCACAGTGTTTCACAAAATCTGAATGTGTATCTATTCTTAATGAGTATCTATACAACACCTACATTACTTTGAACACTGTCATTTTGAGGTGTGAAGATGTGGATGGACATGTAGTCTGGTATGGCTCTGGTGCTGTCCACAGCCTTGAACCAGATGTCCTTGACTCCACACATGTCTGCATAATCCAGGGTGGGGACACATTACAAAGAGTGGGGTTCAGTGTTGCCATACCCACCGTGTAGCAGCATAACCATGATGTTGTATAAAGATGGTGTTCTCATTGCCAAATTTTCCCTGAACAGTGCATCTAAGATGCATTGTGGGAGTGTCAGTAGCTGTGGCCATTACTCCAAATCTCAGGGGTGAGAGAGGAATACCATCACTGGTGAAGTATTGATGTCTGTTGAGCAAGGCATCCCAGGCAGACATGTAGTAGATCCCCTGAAAATGACACCACACATTAAGGCAAATATTGACTTCCATCAATTTACATGTGTATGGAGCCATCATCCCAGGTGAGTGTCAACTGCAGCCGAAAGGTATGCATATACCTGCGAGAGACACAGAGTGGCTAAGCACAATTATGTGTCTGCATACAGGCCAGTGACATATGTCCCTAGTCCTAGACACCTGCAGTAACTATGATGTCAACATTATGTTCACTGATATCGCTTGATTTGCAGCAACATATAGTAAGGCCTATCATTTCAACCCATAGACAGCTATCTGTGACCTGTCCAATATGTAGCCACTTGACACAGACATCAATGTGTCTCACAATGTAATCACTTCTGACTGTGATTTTGTGTTTTGCCTCAGGTGTTTGATCGGTGAGAGAGTGGTGCATGCATTATTATGTGTACTGTGCACTCCAGAGGCAGGGTGTTCTTAGGTGTCTGTTCGGCAATGTGTCTGGTAAGGAGCTGCACGCATGCAGGTGTGTGTGATGTGGGTGTAGGTGGCGCAGGTTGTGAGCTGTGCATGTTGGCATAATGATCATTGCCATATGTAATGACTGCTGTTGGAGGCAACATGGCAGCAAGTTTTGAAATGCAGTCACATCTGTCACACGTGTTTGTACATTATAGAAGTAGAGGGGTGAGGACCCTGGGGACTCTCCCAACACTTTAACAGCAGAGACCCTCCCATCACTTCAACAGCAGGTCTGGACCCTCCCAACACTTCAACAACAGGTCCTTGGGGTTGACAGCCTGATATACAGTGTTTATAGGCACTCCTTGCAGTGAAGATGTGGATGCCTGTGCACGCATAGCGAACTTGCTCAACTTTGCTGACATTATGTTGGTCTGGCAAGCTTACGATGCCTGCCAAGCAACTAGACAGCAGGCTGGTTGTTGTGTGGTATAATGTGGGAACACAGACATGTGTGTCGCACACACAACTGTACAGTATGACATGCCTAGGACATGAGGCAAGGGGACACACATTGGCTGAAGGTGGCCAGTCTGCTGCAGTAGGCCTCACAACCATGTCATGCAGATATGCACCAGTAATCTTTTGAAGGACAGGATGCATGAAGTCCTGTGAAAGTGTCACCTACAATGGCTCACCACCAGTGTGCTGATTGTTACAGTAAGACTGGACATCTATGTCAATGGATATTGTACATTATATTGTGGCACTATAGCAGTGCTACTAATCCCCTCTTGTCAGTTCCCTAATGACATACCACCAACCGTGAAAAAGACGGCATAGCATATGCAAAACCCAACTGATTGCCCAGGTTGCTAATCAAGGCATCTACTTGGAAAAGGGTATGTGAAGCCTACAGAGCCTTTCATGATGTGGGACAGCTATGTGGATGAACAGGCTGTGTCCTGCTTGTCATCATGGGCTTCATAGTACCATTTTGCGTGTGATGATAGGATACCATGGTCTGATATGTTTTCTATGTGAGAATGGTGTCAGTGAGACCAGCATTAGTAGTTGCCAGGCACCGGCAATTCTGTGGACTCCTCTACTTTCCACAGTCTTCACCAGGTAATTGTGTCCTTCCAGTACACACCGATTGGTTAGTGTCTGACTGCAGAATACCTGTGTAAAACCTCCACCTTACCTTCAAATGGTATACATATTACACTTCCCTACCATATTTGTCTGCAATCTGTACACACACCTTGGATGACCCTCTTCTTGGAACATGCTGGAAGCAACTGCAATACTTAGTTGCACAAAAGACAACTAGCATGTGCCAAGCAGTGTTCCCAGATCTCTGAGGAATGTGACATGAAATGCCATGAAAGGAGTTAGCATGGATATGAGCTGTAACACTGTCATACACCTACTGACACTGGACCACACACCGTTTGTTATGCTCAAGGCCACATCATGCCTACCGACTCTAACTGGTGGACCCCATTGAGTGTTACACTATGCAATGGATGACAGGAATATTACACTATCACTTTACCTACCATGGCCTGACAAGGTGACTGATAATATTAGGCCAGCAGGCCTTGCTGGAAACTGTGTAGGTTATCTAGTGAGTGTTATGTCAGCTGGTAGATAGGCAAGTATCTGACAGTCATAATCTGGGAAGATAGCATTGGGAGACCTAAGCAGCAATGACGCCAGTCGTCAGTAGATACCCCCAGATCATTGATGGCATACCCCTTCTAGCCATTCTCTCTCTACAGTCACAGCCACTGTCAGTGCTCTCTGACTAGCTGCATTAGCAGGTGAGTGCACATCAGGAGCTGTCACTGAATCCCACACAAAACCAATAGTTAACCAGGATGACCTGTGACACACATTCAGTTGCAGTCTGAGCCACTGACAAATACTAAATGCCAATGACTGTGAAATATTATCCTTAGGAAAGTCATCCTCCCATGGGAAATATAGTAGTGGCTGCACACCACACAGTTGAGCCATTAATCATGGACGTATGGACACAGGGAGAAATGTAGCTATTGACTTTCAGTGGTCGTTGAGATGTGAGGATGCATTCAGTGATGTACATCATAAACAGGTCTGTGATGTAACTCCCAGACTGTCATTGCCATACTGAAGGTGGCACTCCATCACGCCTATCATTGTGTACAATGGCACCCTTGCTATGTCACTACACAGGCAAATCCTACAACTGAAGCGACCACACAGGTTCCATGGTACTGTACTACACATTTCAGATAACATGTCCTATGGTTTCCATGTCATGACCGTACATGTGTAGTCTGTCTCATAAATGCTTTGTAGAGTATGTGTATGGCTACCATATGGGGAGGTGTCAGATCCCACTGTGTACTTCCCGTGCATCCATAATAGGAAACAGGACTAACGCATGTCTTACCTGACCTACACACATCCACTGTCACTGTGGTATAAATACTACATGTTGGAGAGACACTTATGTCACACAGACAGTACACCCTCTTTGTAACAGGCCCCCCATTCATGTGAAGCACACATCTGCTGTGACACACTTCATGTTTAGGTTACACCATGTGATGCAGAACACAACAATCATAGCTATTGTCAGACAAATGTCTGTACTGGACATAGGAAATGTGAAGATGGGTCATGCCCAGCACCACAGCTTGTAGATGGGATAGCTCCCAACACCCTGGTGACATTTATCAAGGGTCTCAGACCTTTTCACAGATTAGGGATGCATAAGTACTCTGCATGAGGCCATTGTCCTTGTTAGCCTGTTACACACACATAGACTTATGGAGCCATGCACCCATAGTGCTGTACCTTGCCGAGGACATATTTATTCTGTGCAGACAGTCTATCCTGTGCTGTGATGTCTATGGCTGTCTTGCTGCTGTGTATCCATAGTTGTGCCCAACAGAATCCTGAAACAGAAACAGAAACAGCTCCCAGCTCCATGATACAGATCTCATTGTGTAAGCATACAACCATTACAACATCATACAATATAAGGTACATGAAATTATGTGACTTACTCATTACAAATGTCAGCATACAGTAACTGTCAGTAACCACTGCAAGTGGCATGGCTACACAATGATTTACACAAGTACATGTTAATTTATATAGCTACCCTGTGGTTTTGACACACAGCTTCATTTCCTTGCATCAATAATGAGAATGACAGAGATGTGGCACAGGTATCATCACTTGCACAGGGTGTTGTGTGGGGGTGTAGGAGGCCTAGGCTGACCCAAAAGATTGACAGCATGTGTGTGAGTCATGAAGGGAAGCAGGCAAGGTAGACCATTGAACTGTGCCATATATGTCTGTAGGTGGCCTGCATTTGACAGTGGTGTGTGGGTGTGTGGATCTACACAGTCAAGCTCACTGCTAGCCCTACATGTCTTTATGTTAGCTTTGAACCATGCATGGTAGAGCTGACAGTTCACCATCTCCAGGCCTGAACATGGGAACTAGCTGTGCCAAGAGTTGCACTGGCACCTTGCTCAAGGTCAGAAGTGGTGCTAGTACCTGATGGTAACTGCTGTCTGCTGGGACCATGTCCTCTGTGGGCATGCCCAGGACAACAAGCCCATGATGTGACATGTCTTGGTGTGGACAGAGCACTCCCCTCTGTAGCACTGGATGTACTGCCACTATGGGAGCATGATTGTGCATGACCACGTGGATTCTCAACAGATGGGGTTGATGACCTACATCCATGAGGCCGATGGTCAACTCCAATCACATGTTGGCACTGTGCATTCCATGGCAGACACTGTCTTGGCCCACCTTCTGTCCACTGTGTCACCAATGCAGTGGAGGCAGTCACAGATGTCAGACTGTGATGCATCCATAACCCTGAGCATATGTCTGGAGTTCCTTTCAGAATGTGCCTGTGCCTCCATGACATATGCCGAGTGAACCGCAATGTGACACCTGCAACAGGTGGTGGAAGGACAGCAGGCCTCCTATGAGCACCCCTATCAATCCACTTGTGTGGAACTTCGCCAGGTCTCTGGCTATGGCCAGTGTCTAGACTCACTGGAGCCATAGTTGCCACACTTTCCTGTTAAATGTCCCCACCCTCAGACTGTCCAATATATGCGGCCTCTGGGGACTAGGTATATGTAGGCCTACTGACTGTGTGCAGTGACAATGATGGCAGAAGAGTTATGCCAACCTCTGGGACATATTCAGCCCCTGAAACCCCCCAACTGTGCCTCACTGTGGTCACCATCATCATCAGAGTCTGAAGAGACACTGACATCAGGTTGTGTAGGGGACAGAGACCAACCCACCTGGTCATCTGTGATAAGAGAGGAAAAAGCAGTACATTAATTCATACACTATTATGCTCTGCAGTACAATGTTGCAATAATTGTACAGCTCTATACATACACTGTTGGCACTATTACAGACCTGTTGAAACCCCCATCTCATATAGTAGGACAAGAGAACATTACTACAAACAGCTGTAGTTATTTGTAAATAGAAGCTCTGTACACAGCAATCTCATAAGCACAAAGGAGGTACACTTTTGACATTTGTGAAGGTTCTGCACAGTTGACACATATGGCAATATGCTATGTCCTGATAATACTGTTGCACCTATCAGTGTGGTGACATCTACAAGGCATACATCTGACTGTAACATGTGTACAGTCATAAAATATCTGTGCAGTTGGCAATCATGTCAATAGTACAGCTCTTCAGGCAGCAGGCCTGGGATGACACTTTAGGGATTGCATTGCTGTAAACCTACATCTATAACAAAACAGTGTTAAGCTTACCAGGAGCAGTACCATGGCCTTGTCCGATACCCGATGGACCTGTGTAAAGTAGAGGGAGACGTAATGTCAGTACCACTGCATGTTGCACCACAACAAGGTAAAATGTCCATATATCTCACATTTACAGTAGCTACTATGTTAATTATTATATAAGCCAACATCTGAGCAGGAGAGTTAAACTGCAGTTAAATCCTTCTCCCCATTAAGAACACAGACCTGACAGCCACCTAAGAGTATGTATACCCTGACACACTGAATGCTACAGTATTGCCATGGGGATCAAATTAAGCTTACCTGAATGCTCCTCTGCCATGGAAACTGTGGCACCCACATCCACGATGTACAATGCGATGGATGCCTGGGAGCTGTCGTGTGTGCCTAGGTTTACCAGGAATTCCACAGTGGCTGAGAGTGGTTGTTCCACTGCAGGGTCTACACTGGTGACACCACGATCCCTGGCTACATCTGCTGCTCTTCTGCATGTAGCATTGATCATGTCCATTGCGCAGTGTTGAACCTGCTCATATGTCCTGCTCTGATTACCTGTAGCATTCAGGTCACAGACAAGGTCAGCCCACAGTGCTGCCTGCTGTTTCCTGTTTTGCCTACCCCTGGACAGTAGCAGTTCATGGTGTTGCCGGAGGCCTTCAAGTATAATCTCATTCTCTGCATCCGTGAAAGGTGCACAACATCTTGGATACATATGTCCTGAAAGACAACAGAATGGGAGCACATGTCATGATCACATACATGGAAATACACTATGTAGAGATACAGCAAGGATAGAATGGCTGGCAGTATCCACTGCTTGCTCAGACATGTCATATTCTACAGTATGCAAACATACTAAGTGTGTGGATACAACTACGATACTAGTGATAGTCAGCTGTTCCAGTGTGTGCCATGACAGATACTGCTGTATGATCATACACCCAATACTGGAATCTATTGTAGTGTACTCCCTAGGAGCAACCTTCCTGATGATATTTCAAAACAATAGTGCCAAACAAATAGCAGTGTGCTATTACAACCACTATAAAGTGACTGCCCCGGGAGACCAGTGTGCCACATTGACAAAAAAAAAATGTCACCCTTGATGTATTGTACATCTTCTGTATGTGTAACAAATCTGGATATCAATGACTTGTCATTATCATGGTTCTAAGAAAGGCTTAATGCTGTAACCCCTCTGTCCTGTAAGTATATTCACACATCTGCATCCTGTTATAAACAAAAAGGTTACATACCTGTTGGAGTGCAAAACTCCTGTGTTGATATGTGATAATATTCAGGTTTTTGCAAATGCGTGTTCTGTGTGCAGAAAGTCTCATACAGAATGGTTCCCCATAGCCAGCATGTTTGCCTTTTAACATGCTTCTGATTAGCAGGTGATTGCCTCTTAACCAATCTGTCATTTTGAAATGCTAGTTGCAGGCATCACAGCTGATTTGCAGTATCATCAGCCAATGACATGCAACCACTGTACAAGCTATAAGGCCTCCATGTAGATTACATGCCTTTTCTGATATGTTGTGCTGGACATTACTGGGGTGAGGAGACTACTTCATTGCAGCGGGTAGGTCTGTAGAAGCTACTGTTACACAGAGATGTGTGTGGTACAGGCTGCACTTGCTGTTGCAGGTAATAGGCCTAGGCAGAGAGTGTGAACACTCTGGAGGACAACATGCTGTAGAAGTAACTGTAGCAGCCTTGTAGTAGAGGCAGAGACAGAGTGAGGGTAGCCATTCCACTCCAATGAAGGCATGTGTTTAAGGTAAGTATGTTAGGCAATGGTATCATTAACAGAGTACTAGGCTACATGTTTATTGTGTCCTTGAGCAACATGGGGATAAATATAACATTATGTCCACTATTTGGGCAACTGTCAGGTCACATGTTACAGTCTGGTACTCATTTAGAATGTGTATGCTGGCAGTCCTTGTTACAAGCAGGGGCTTCATATATGTATGTTAGTTGTGCAACTGTGCTAATCTGCACTGTGAGTTTGAAAGGATTGTGTACTGCCCTCTGATAGTAGTAAGCTTCATTTGCATTACCCGAGCTAAAAACCTCTGTGAATGCATATTAATGCATGACGTGACACTTTATGCACTTATAGTTTTGCTAAAGGGATATGTGAAGTGTGTTTTCATCTGCAGGCATTTGACTTGCATCAGTGACAAGCAGACATTTCATTTGTAATGCATTGTGGGGATAAAGAGTGCACAACTCAATGATTAATTGGTGGCTTCACAATAATGTTATAAATGCTACACACAACTGGATTTGACCTCAGGACTGTGTGTGGCAAAATGTACTGTTTGCAAGGCATTTGACAGACTGAGCCACTGAGTCACTGTTACAGCAGGTGTATTTGCAAGATTTAAGTACATACATACAGTCTGTGACATACTTTTTTATAGCCCTCATTATGTGCATGGCTTTATATGGATGTATTTCTGCAATGAGGTTCCTATTGTACATGTATTTTGACAGTTATTTCGTAGCAGGTGTACTTGTAAATGTTGCTGATAAAAGAGGTCATTTGCTTGCTATTAGGGACCTCACTTACATCCATTCTTGTGTGTTTGGCATTCTAGTAGTGTACTGTTGCACCAGACTGAAAGGTTCAATCCCAATTTTTGCAGTATTCGTTATGCAAGTTTGCGCAATGCAGTGCGATGCACAGCTCCACTGCAATATGCTTAATGACTGTAACCTGCAATTACTATGTTTTGCTTAAACCACCTGTTTTAATTAACAGCTGTGTGGTATGGCAGGTTAATGCAGCACCCTACAGGTGTGATGGTTGTGGGTTCTAAGTAGGAGACAGGTGTCTATTTTGTACATGTTTATTATTTAAAACACATATATCAATATAGCTCCACTTAGCATCATGCTAAAAAGATATAAAGAAAAGAAAAAATGGGGGGATAAGAAAGTGGTGAAACGGGGTGCAAGCAGGGGGGAAACTTAGTGAAAGGTAGGTAGGTATTTGCAGGAAGGGTGTAAGAAAGAACCATAGCTATCTATTTCTTGTACAGCAACTGTGCCTTTGACAGAATTTGTAGGTGACTTTGGACTCTAAACCCCAGAGAGAGGGGTGAAGACAACATAAGTGTGTTATTAAGCCAATTGGACCAAAATATGTGTGTCCAGTGGGCATGTGCACAAAATGGAGAGCTAGGTATGGGCTGACATTTTTGAGGGGACAGGTGCCCATTTTTTTAAGGTGAGAGTGGAATGTTGGAGGAGGCACATAGGTACATGTGGGGGAGGTAAGTTGGGTTGGATAGGTGAGGAAGCTTTTGCAGAAAGACAAGATAGCAGACAGGGGTAGTGTGTCACACAAGAGGAGGTAAACACCTTGGATGGGGAGGGTTCTGTGGAATCTCAGTCCAATGTGCCTCCACAAAGTAGCAGCATGACTAGCATCCCCACTCATGGGACTGTCGACACTGCTCCATCACTGCTCCAAGGGTGGCAGTTGTAAAGGCTAAGCTCCAGGGTGAGCCTGCCCCACCAGGGTGGCCATCATGCTCTCCATCTGGCACAGGCATCGTCCAAACCCATGGAAGATTATCCTGTGCACCAAACCTAGCAGTTCATTATGGGTGACAACTCCCCCTCCACCACCACTCCCAGAAGGGGGCCCATCCCTGTTCTTTGGGCAACAATACCCTACTCCACAGGTAGTGCAGGGGTATCCGATTGGGCACCACCAGGCTGGGTTCCAGATGTGCTGGGACCTGGTGCCACAGCCACAAGAGGCAAGGTCAGGGGATCGCAAGGAACTGACCAACCTTGACATGGTGTATTAAAGTAGTTATGACAGTAAGTTAAAGTTAGTATTAACCAAACCAATGTTAGCATTAACAGAATGGAACGCAATCATATTTAGTAATCCAAATACATATTAAGGTATATTATGTGTAATACAACATTAAGTTACATAACAGTATGTTAACAGGAAACCAGTATGAATTAAACCAGAAGGCCAGTAAAACAGTTAGTGTAACAAAATATGGTAATATTAAATCATAATAATTAATAACAATAATAAAGTAAAGAAGATAAGGGGTGGGGAGAGAGAGAAAAACATACCATTAGTTACCTCACAGGTAATATTACTACACAGAGTACAACTACAAACTTCTACAGGTGTGCAGTGTCAGTTGTGAGCACAGTGACTCGAATTCTTCTATAGCTGATGTAGCACATACATACCTCTCAAGCTGTTAGAATGGGACAGTATGGGCCAAGCAGTAACAAATGAAGGTACACAACTACACAGAACAGTTTCACATAATGTGGACTTATATAACTATCAAGGTGTTATGTAAATCGATTTGAAAATATATAGCATTCTAGGTAATCATTTTTGTGGTAATCATGGAACAGACAGATTAGGCAGTTGTAATTACATTACAAAAAATCATGACAGTTGAGAGGCCTGTTTTATTTATTTTATTTTATGTTTATTTTTATTTACATTTGTTTACCGGGTAGTGTCCGACTGGGCTATTAACCCATTTTCAACAGAGACCCAGGGAGAAAAGCTCCAAAAACACAAGACAGATAAAAATACAGAATTTACAATAGTAAGATCTGAATAATACCATACATAATTATATGATTAAAAGTAAAGCTAGATAAATTATTACATCATAAGAACAATTTAGAAATGTAAACCACAGATCCTTGATAACTGAGTAAAATCCAAAAGCTGTCAGAGAGCATGCCTAAATGAAAATATATGTACACATAGTGCAATAAAATGTTAACAGAGAATTTTTGAAATACTGAAAATATTTAAATTTAAACATAGAAAAAAACAAATTATAACCTTGAAGAAAAAAATAACTTCAGCTGTAAAAGGTGGATGAGCCTAGGTGGGGAGTAGTATGAGAGAGGAATTATCTAGGAGGACTACAGGGGCAGAGCCAGTTGCTTTTTTTTTTGTTTGTGTACATTAAGTAAACTAGACAGGCATCATGTCTTAGATGGCAGACATGGATGTAGAACCCAATAGCTGTGACTGCAGGAGACATCTGCAAATAATGTAACAACTGACTGCACCAACTTAGAACAGACATGCAATGACTACAGCCCTATTGCAAATATTAATACACTTTTATTTAGGAACCCGTAATGCTGCTTAACACTTTAGTGGTATTGCTGGTAATTATCTGTGAAATCTACACACACTATCTGCTCATAAAGTAGACTACATCAGCCCATACTTTTGTTTCTGAAGTGGAAGAAAATGTGAGCATTATGTCACTTACACTGGCCTGGAGACAACCTTGAACCATACTATTAGTTGATAAAGACATTTTACAGCACATTCATTTTTGCATTGTAGAGCTATTATAGTTTAACAGTTGATTGCAGTGACAGTAGAACATACATGCAATGAATATAGCCGTATTATTAAGACAGATTTATTTGGAAAACCACAATGCTGCTTAACACTTTATTGGTATTGCTGATAATTTGCTGTGAAATCTTCACACACTATCTACTTATACAGCGGACTACCTCATCCATATACATTTTGTTCCTGGAGTGGAAGAAAATGAGAGCTTTATATGACTGTAATTGGCCTGGAGACAAACTTGAAACATACTATTTAGTTGAGAAAAACATTTTACAGGACATTCCTTTTGCATTGTACAGCTACTACAGTTTTACACTTGACTGCAATAACAGTAGAGCACGCATACAATGATTGCAGTTGTGCTGCAAATATTAAGACAGGTTTATTTAGGAAACCATGATACTGATTAACACTTTATTGGTATTGCTGATAATTCTCTTGTTTATTGCAATACAGTTGTTATTGTTCATTTATTGCACTACAGTTCTAATTGCCATTTATTGTGCTACATTTCTAATTGCCTAGTTACTGCACTACAGATTTTGTTTATTTTTTATTGCAGTACATTTTTTTATTTGTATTGCTTATTGTACTACAGGTGGCATAATATATCTGTACTTACCACACTCACGGCGCAACCTGGCCAGGCACCCGGCATGGGACTGAATATTGCAAGTTCTCTCAGCTCCAGCTGTTGGGAAAGAAACACGCCATTATGCATACCAGTTTTGCACACATTCAGCTTGCAGTTTAGTAAAACAGTGGAAAAAATGCTTACATATTTGTGGGGCATGCCCAGCCCTAGCCTGTTGGACCCAGTTGTCAAATGTTCCCCTCCTTCTCCGCTTCAGGTCATCATAGTAGTGACGACACTGCACAACAATATGGGGGATACCAGTAGCACTGGTAAGATCCCTGGCCATCCAATCCCAGGCCACAGCCTTACACCCTGAGCCCTGATAACCACCCTGCAGCAGCCTAGGTTCATAATTATGTATGAGGAGGCTAACTAAAACCCTGGACTCCTGCACACCACATCTCTGTGCCCGAAAGCAAGCACCCTCTCCAACACCACCTGGCATATCAGCAGGTAAGCAGACTCCAACAAATGGTGTAGAATTCCAACCTATTGTCCTTAATATAAACTATTTTCCCACCCTTACATGTCATTTAGCAACATTCAAAAAAGTGCCATGGTGCTTAGCATCACACAAACCAGCTAAGCAAAGCTGAGCAGCACGAAACTCACAGAATCATGGTTTTAGTGAAGCTTAGCAATACACAAACAATATTAGTCATTAACCATGTTTAAGCAGTGCTTAGCACCACGCAGCTCTCCCAAATGTAAAAATATTGGTTTTAATTTAAAAGACATTTTATGTTGCATTCAACAAATGATATGTGTGCTAGGGACTCAAACCTGGGACCTATGGAACTGTAGACCATCACTCTACCCATTTAGCTAACTGAATAGTATATAAAGTAGTATACCTTCAGATAAACCACTAAGCAGTCATGGCATGCCACGCAAACAGGCTTAAATGGGCGTACACAAATGCAGAAATAAATAATTAATTACATCCATTTTCTATTTTAGATGTTTGCCAGGTGTCTACTGTGTATGTGTAAGCACAGCTTTGCATTGCTTAGCTCCACTCAACATCATGCAAACAAACATTAAAAAAAATTAAATTAAAAAAATAGTTATAATTAATTACACCTTGTTTCTATTCCTGGATGTCTGGCAGGTGTCATCTTTATAAGTATAAGCAAGGCTTGGCATTGCTGCTCTCCACACCATGCAAACATTAAAAAATAAAAAGTAACAAAACATATTTCTATATTTAAAACACAAACTATTAATACACAGCACATAGCGACAGTAGCACAGAACATTGCAGGTAGCCTCTCCATATATATATATATATATATATATATATATATATATATATATATATATATATATATGACCAGCCTGTACACTTCTGCCTACAAAGATTTAATATCCCTGTTATTATGCTCTCCCTCAGCAGTGCGCCATGATTAAGAATGGCCCGCTGCCGATGGGGAACCGTGGCTGTGTACATGTGTACATTCCATGTAGGCTCTGCACGAAGCCTAAACGGATTTTATTAAATCTTGGAGCAAGTCTTTGTGCGCATCTTTTGAATGTACAGACTTTCCTTTTTTTACTTAAAGACACTGCTGGCATTAATAAACTACCGGGCATGTTTTCCTGCAGTTCATGTGTCGCATGTGATTTTATCTACATGGGCTCATTTTATTTATTCGAACACTGCAAAATTAAGATTAACTTTAGAAGATTCTTTGACTGCCATAGTACAAATGGTGTATATGCTGGAATTTGCAACACATATAATAGTTTTTATGTAAGAAAGACTGGTAGGAAACGTTCTAACCGTATTAAGGAACACTGTGCGGCGATTAGGAATAAAGATTTAAAAATGCTTTAGGCAAACATAGTTTCCTTTGCCACAATTTCCAGAAGTTGACGTTTTTTGTGATTGAATAGGTTTATGCTTTTTTTGGTGATGTTGACATGTTACTTGAGGTACAAGAACTGAAGTGGCAGCTTTGTCTTAATGCAGACTCCTTCCCAGGTTTAAATGATTCTCTTAATATTAAATGTGCATTGCTCTGGCTCAGATGACCCCGTGGGTTGCCTCCTTATGCTTAGCTACTGTTTACTGTATTTTTACAATTCAAGAACACTAGAGGCTAACCTGTTTTATTGCTCGTTTATTGCTGTTTCACAATAACTTGCTGGCTACATTTACTTTTAAATTCAGCCTTTTCCTTGTTTTTATAAGGTGGTGTATTCTTCTGTATTACTATTTGACTCTGTTAATTTAGTTACACACAGTTGTTTTACTTATTCTGAAGAAGTTCTTGACACCAATAAAGAATGAAAGTACTCAACACCAAATCAGCTCATTTTGTTCTACCAGGGTGAATGAAGTTTTTATTTTAATTTACATATACACCCTTATTCACAATCTCGCTCTCTATGTCTCTCTCTCTCTCTCTCTGTGTATATATATATATATATATATATATATATATATATATATATATATATATATATATATATATATATATATATATATATATATATATATACACACACACACACACACACACACACACACACACATGGTGGATATAAAAAGTGTACACACCCCTGTTAAAATGCCAGGTTTTTGTGATATAAAAAAATGAGACCACAATAAATCATTTCAAAACTTTTCCCACCTTTAATGTGACATATAACCTGTACAATTCAATTGAAAAACAAACAAATCTGTTAGGAAAAGATATAAAAAACAAAAAACATGTAATAAGATGGTTGCATAACTGTGCACACCCTTAAACTAATACTTTGTTGAAGCACCTTTTGATTTAATTACAGCATTCGGTCTTCTTGGGTAGGAGTCTTTCAGCATGGCACATCTTGACTTGGAAATACTTGCCCACTCTTCCTTGCAAAAGTGCTCCAAATATGTCAAATTGTGAGGGCATCTCTTGTGCACAGCCCTCTTCAGGTCACACCACAGATTTTCTATTGCATTTAGGTCTGGGCTCTGGCTGGGCCATTCCAGAACTTTAATTTTCTTCTGGTGAAGTAATTATTTTGTTGATTTGGATGTATGCTTGGGGTAATTGCTGTGTTGAAAGGTGAAATTCCTCTTTATCTTTAGCTTTCTAGCACACACCTGAAGGTTTTGGACCAAAAGTGACTGGTATTTGGAACTGTTCATAATTCCCTCCACCTTGACTAAAGCCCCAGTTCCAGCTAAAGAAAAGCAACCTCAAATCATGATACTGCCACCACCATGCTTCACCATGGGGATGGTGTTCTTTTCATGATGCAAAGTGTTGTTTTTGCACCAAACGTACCTTTTGGAATTGTGGCCAAAAAGTTTAACCTTAGTCTCATCAGACCATAACACATTTTCCCACATGCTTTTGGGAGACTTGATGTATTGTTTTGAAAATTTTAACTGGGCCTGGATGTTTTTCTGTGTAAGAAAAGGCTTCCATCTTGCAACCCTACCCCATAGTCCAGACATATGGAGAATACAAGAGATTGTTGTCACATGTAGTACACAACCAGTACTTGCCAGAAATTCCTGCAGCTCCTTCAGTGTTGCTGTAGGTCTCTTGGCAGCCTTCCTGACCAGTTTTTGTCTTGTCTTTTCATAAGTTTTGGAGGGATGTCCAGTTCTTTGCAACGTCACCGTTGTCCCATATTTTTTCCACTTTTTGATGACTGTCTTCACTGTGTTCCATGGTATATCTAATGCTGTGGAAATTTTTTTGTACCTTCTCCTGACTGATACCTTTCAACAATGAGATCTCTTTGATGCTTTGTAAGCTCTCTGTGAACCATGGCTTTTGCTGTAGCAGGCAACTGAGTAAATATCAGGAAAATCCTACTAGGACAGCTGAACTTTATTTGGGGTTAATCAGAGTCTCTTTAATTGATGGCAGGTGTGTACCCAAGAAGACTGAATGTTGTAATTAAATCAAAAGGTGCTTCAACAAAGTATTAGTGTAAGGGTGTGTGCACTTGTGTAACCAGCGTATTGTACGTTTTAATTTTTTTATATTATTTTCCCCTAACAGATTTGTTTGTTTTTCAATTGAATTGTACAGGTTATAGGTCACATTAAAAGTGGGAAAAGTTTTGAGATGATTTATTGCTGTCCCATTTTTTATATCACAAAAACCTGGCATTTTAACAGGGGTGTGTACACTTTTTATATCCACTGTATATATATATATATATATATATATATATATATATATATATATATAGATAGATAGAGAGAGAGAGAGATATCTCCAAGCCACCCATCAACCCTTTTTCCAATTTTTGCATATGGGTCAGGGTGTCATATCAACACTGACAATCACCTAATCATCTAAAACCAATGTTAATGCAGCCAGATGGATTCATACCTACATATATATATATATATATATATATATATATATATATATATATATATATATGTGTGTCCATTTCAGATGACGGAAATCTCAAAATACTGAAATTAATTTGAGTGACCCCACAATCCCAAATGTTTAAAATACTGAAAACTAATTTGACTGTATTTCAGAATACTGAAAGCTTACAATGCTGAATTGCAAAATACAAAATGTTAAGCCATAAATGTGATGTGTTTCCCTTCACCTGTGAATTGCTTAACATAACAAAATATGGACAGATCCATGAATATCAAACATTTCATCACAAATAACATTAACATTCACAAAACCTAGGTTCACAATACCAAATAAACCGCAAAAATATCACCAACAATTCGTCCCACCAAATGAAAACTATAACATTTATTTATTTATTCATTTGACATTTATTTACCGAGGTGGTCTGACTGGGTCTACAGAACCCATTTTCAACAGAGGCCCGGACAGAAAAGTTCTACATACAGTACAATGCAAATACAGTATAATCCAATACAATAGAAATTACATTAGAAATACTATACTGAAATAAGTTGAAAGAACAAACTGCTACAAGATGTTGAAATATATTACTACACATCTAGCCAATTCTATACAGTTAAAACACTATAGTCAATAATAGTCACTCTCACCATATATGATGTAGATATTGTCCAAAAAAGTAGTACGTATAAAACAATAAAATAAATAAAAAGCAATATAAAAGAAAAAAATGCACGCTTACAACACCAATAACTTTTAGTTATGTACTCACCATAACTTCAGATGTTTGGGATCCATCTCGCCTACATTCTGACTGATGGGTTCGGAGCCGATCCCTCGGCTCCGACTCGGCACGCTTATGCCAAAGAGCGAAGTCTCTAATTGGCTGAGCTTACTATATCCCAGGATGCACCACTACCAGTCCCCCAGATCTAGTTTGTCCGCATACATGCACACATGCACGCCCTGCTTATATAACATCGTCAGATGAAACAAGATAAAACAGTAGAACTCAAAACCGTTCAATCTCTTCTGATCTCCAAGGCAGGGGGAAGGAGGGTGGGTATTAGGAATGTAGGCGAGATGGATCCCAAACATCTGAAGTTATGGTGAGTACATAACTAAAAGATGTTATGTGATCCTATCTCGCCTACATTCTGACTGATGGGACAGCGTCCCTAGCACCTGAATCCTGGGTGGCTCACTGGAAAACACTCCTGAGTACCGTGGAACCAAATGAAGCTCGTCCTCTAGATGCCACAACCAATTTGTAGTGGGAAATGAAAGTGTGCGGATTGGACCAAGTAGCCGCAGCACAAATTTCCGATATAGCAAGCTTGGAATGAAAAGCTATAGAAGTAGCCATAGCTCTGGTAGAATGAGCTTTGATAGATGTTGTAAGTTGCTTATTTGAAGAAGAATAAGCCTGAGTTATGCAATCTCTGATCCATTTGGAGATAGTAGCTTTTGTGATGGTTTGACCCAATTTATTATCTGAGAAGGACACAAACAACTGGTCTGACTTACGAAGTTGCTGAGTCCTGTCTAAATAGAAGCGTAATTGCCTGTGAACATCCAATTTATGGAGAGTGTATTCTGCTTCATTGGAGAATTTTGGGAAGAAAACTGGTAGCTCTAGAGATTGTTGGAGACAGAAACTAGAACAGACCTTTGGGACAAAGGATGGATTAGGCCTAAGTGATACTCAATCCTTGTGGAAAATCAAGTACGGTGGCTTAATAGACAGGGCTTGAAGCTCTGAAACTCTTCTTGCAGAAGTAATTGCAACTAAGAAGGCAGTTTTCCAAGACAGATATTTTAATTCACATGTAGCAGCCGGTTCGAAAGGGGACGATGTTAATGCGCGAAGCACCAAATCAAGATCCCACGGAGGTGCAGGATGAAAAATTGGGGGTCTTAATAGGCCCGCACCTTTA
This sequence comes from Protopterus annectens, assembly GCF_019279795.1. Lineage (NCBI taxonomy): Eukaryota > Metazoa > Chordata > Ceratodontiformes > Protopteridae > Protopterus > Protopterus annectens. The sequence goes on from NC_056739.1 coordinate 161,640,622, forward strand.
ATGAAAGTTTTGCATAGTCTGCTACTCATCAATGGAGGATCCATGGATTCGTGGAATTTAGAGATAGCCGCTAGTTGGACTTTAATAGTAGAGACAGAAGATCCTTGATTAAACAGGGATGTTAAGAATTTCAAAACCTCTGGGACAGGAGCAGTGATAGGGTCTAAGCCCTTGAGTTGAGCCCAGATAGCAAACCTCTTCCACTTACTGAGGTACAATTTGTTAGTGGTGGGTTTGTGGGCCGAAGATAAAATGTGAACAACTTCCGGGTCTAGTGTGTGCCTTCTGACTAAAGTCGGAAGTGGAGGAGCCAAGCTGTCAATTTCAAAGATTGAAGGGACTGATGCCGATGTCCCGACTGATGGATTAGCAGGTCCGGAATTAGGTCTAAAGTCCATGGATCGTCCACCGCATGCTTCTTCAGGTAAGGAAACCATACCTGACGAGGCCAGTATGGGGCAATCAGTATCATTGAGGACCCCAATTGAGAAGCTTTTTGAATAACTTTGGAGAGAAGTGGAATTGGAGGAAAGGCATAAAGTAGCCCTGTTGGCCAAGGTTGTGCTAGAGCATCCATAGCTAGTACTCCCTGATGTGGGATCAAGGAGAAGAACCTTTGGCACTTGGTGTTTAGTGGAGTTGCAAATAGGTCGCAGCACGGCGTCCCCCATCTCCTGAAAACCTGAGCTGCTACTGTGTGGTTTAGAGACCACTCGTGAGGAGAGAGAATTGTCCTGCTCAATTTGTCTGCCAATATATTTGACCTTCCCGGGATGTGGGTCGCTACCAAGAAGCGGTTGGTAGCTACAGCCCATTCCCACACTCTCATGGCCTCTCTGCAAAGGGGTACGATCTGGTCCCTCCTTGTTTGTTCAGATACCAGACCACCGACATGTTGTCTGTGTGGATGGCGATGATGCCCTGAGGAAGAAACTTGTGTAAGGCCTGTAGGGATAGAAGTACAGCCCTCATCTCCAACACGTTGATGTGGAGAAGAGCTTCGTCTGGAAGCCAGGAGCCCTGAACTAGCCTGCCTAGACAATGCCCCCCCCACCCTATCTGGGAGGCATCTGTCGTCAGGGTAACCACTGGAGAGGGAAGAACAAAGGGGCTTCCTTGATCCAAATTGGATGTCTGAAGCCACCAGCAAAGGTCCCTTTTGCATATTTCCGTAATCATGATGTGATGATTGAGGGGAAGATCCTGAAAGGACCATTGAGTTGACAATAGCCACTGAAGAATCCTCATGTGCAATCTTGCCAGAGGAACTAAAAGAACCGTGGCAGACATTGAGCCTAAAACTTGTAGAACCATCCTGGCTGGGGCTTTGGATCTCGAGATCAGAGCTTGAACTTGGCCCTGTAAAGTTTGGATCCTTTCGGCAGGAAGAAAGACGCCAAGATCAATCTTGAGTCTATCTCTGCTCCTATGAACTTTATGCGTTGAGAGGGCAGCAAGACAGACTTTGACCAATTGAATGTAATCCCCAGGGTAATACCCAGGAGATGGTGGCTTTGAGGTTGTCCATTAGTAGATGCCTGGTGGTGGCAGTCAGGAGCCAGTCGTCCAGATAGGGAAACACTTGGAATCCAAGACTTCTCAGGTGAGCCGTCACTACTGCCAAACACTTGGTGAACACCCTGGGGGCTGTGGTGAGACCAAAGGGCAGAGCGCAAAATTGGTAATGACTGACTCCCAGGCTGAAGCGCACATACCTCCTGGACGCCTGATGTATCGGTATGTGATAATAGGCGTCCTTGAGGTCTATGGAGCACATCCAAACATCCTTCTCCAACAATGGGAGAATGGATTGTAATGTGACCATTCGGAATTTGGATTTCGTGACGGATTGGTTCAGTCTGCTGAGATCCAATATTGGTCTCAGGTCCCCTGTCTTTTTTGGCACTAAAAAGAACCTGGAGTAATTTCCTGATCCGATTTGGTCTGTGGGGACCGGTTGGATGACTCCTTTTTCTAGCAGCTTTAAAGCTTCTGCGGCTGCCATTTCCCTTTGACTGGGTGGTGGGTCCGGGATTCTTTTGGACGGTGGGGGCGAGTATGTGAATGGGATGGTGTAACCTCCGGCAATGATCCGAAGCACCCATCTGTCCTGAGTGATTGACTCCCAGGCTTTTAGGTGCTTGGCAACGACACCCGACTGGCTCCGAGCAGCACAGCCGGGCAATCCCTCATGACGTGTGGGAGGCTGAAGAGCCACGAAAGGACTCGCGGTCTCCAGAATTGCGGGGCCCTCTGCCGCCTCTGGGACGGCGTCTCCCTGAAAAATTTCCCCGTCCTCTGCCTCTGGAAGGGAATCTTCCTGCTGTTGGGAGAAAAACTTACGAGATTTGCGGAACCACATTTTCCCCTCCTTTAGCCTTGGGGTAAGGCCGAAGGGAGTGGAATAACGGCACCTACGGCAGATAAAGTTTTTCCCTCTTGCTCACAGCGGTAAGGGTGTCTTTAACCTTGGGTCCAAACAAGGAGGACCCATCAAAGGGAGCGTCGTGAAGGAAGACTTGAAGGTCTCCAAGAACTGACACAAGCGGAGCCAGGCTTGTCTCCGTGAGAGCCACACCTGTGCCTGCCGCTCTACCGCCCCTTCGGCCGCATAGGAAATGAGCCTCATGGACGAGTTAGAAATTGACATAAGGATAGCCAACTGAGAGCTAACCGACTGGGCTAGCTGCTCAGGTAGGTTACTCGAGAGGGAATCTGACAACTCCTTGACCAGATCCCTCTGAAGCCTGGTAAAATGTGCCAAATAATTCAGAGACCTTAAAGTAAAGGCCGCTGAAGTCAGGGTGCGCTTCCCGTACCTGTCCATACTCCTAGACTCCTTATTAGGAGGATGGACGGACGTTGAAGCCTCTGCCACGTCCTGTTGTGTAGCAGATGCCACCACCATGGCATCTACAGCCACGCCTTTAGTGAGGAACTCCTTCTCGGGGGGAGCAGACAAAAAGTTATTTGGACGAGAAGGAGCTGGTTCCACGGTAGCTGGGTGTTCCCACGCCTTCGACAAACTAAATCCAGAAGATCGTCGAAGGCGGAGACACCCAGGAGGCGGAGGGCTGAGCCCCAAAGGCCTTGAGGAGCACTGACTCAGCAGCAGAGGGGGGTTTGGATATCCAGCCACCTCGTTGTTTGAGGATCTCTAAGATGTCTGCAAATGAGACATCATCCGAGGACGACTTCGGGGACCCCTCTGCATCATCAAGATCAGTGTCTGATGTAATAGACTCGGGGGAGTCCACGTGCTTCCTCTTGCACGATCTCTTCCTTGGGGGTTCCTCCGAAGACAACTCCGAAGAACCCTCAGGAGGAGGGGAACCCCCAATGGGGGTAACCTCAGGCCCCGGGGCTCCGCTGACTACGGACAGGGGAACTGCCAAAGACCCAGTCTCCACGCCCAGGGAAGGTGCCGGTAAAGCCGGAGAGATGACCGAAGAGGACTTGGCCAAGGCACTCCTCATGGCTCTGAAAGCCGGACCCCCAGAATCCTGGGAGTGTCCGGTCCCCGGAGCCGTGATGGCTGACGGAAGTCCCGCAGCCGAAGCACTGAGGGGGAGGCTCGGAACCGAAAGCATAGGTCCCGAAACATCACCCCCGGGTCCAGCCGAAGAAGTCCGCGTACCAAACTCGGACCTGAAGGCCCGGGTTGGAGTAAGGGTCGGAGCCGACCCTAAGATCTCCACCGGCTCCAACAGCACCTGCTCCGACGGAGCCGAAGCAGTCGGAGGAGGAATGGCAATGGGGTGGGCCAGGGTCATCGGCTCCGAAGCCAACTGGGTCGGAACCGAAACAAATTTTTGGAAGACTGGGGACTGGAACAGTCTTTGGAGCACCCTGTCTATATCAGAATCTGACATCCTCGAAGACCGAGAGGAAACAGAACGGGTTTGAGACGGCCTCTCCAACGGCCCCAAAGGGCTAGGGGACCGGCTCCGAGGTGACTCGATGAGTATCGGCGCCGAAGGAATACATACACCAGATTCCATCGGTGCCGAGGTGGACTTCGGCGCCGAGGAGGAAGTGTCTGAGCGGGCGACCCTTGTCGGCTCCGAGACCAGTGGAGCCGACGAAGGTGACCCGCCTCGATGCCCCAGCCATCGGCTCCGAAGCCAGAGGAGTCAATACTGGTGGCATCGAGGCAGACCGTTCCGACCTCGGCTCCGAAGTCCTTGGAGCCGAAGGAGAGGCCTGCCTATGCCTCTTAGCGGTCGGATCCGACGGACTGGTCGGAACCGACGCCCTTTTCTTTTTAGCCGGAGAAGGAGAGGATGCCAAGGCTTCTTCAAAAGAAGGTTTAATTAACCCCTTAAGAATCAATTTATTTTTCCTCTCCTGGAGGACCCTTGAGGAAAAAGCGTGACATACGCTGCATGACTCCTGTAAGTGTTTTGCACCTAAACAATACACACAGAGCGAGTGATCGTCCGTAATGGACATCTTGAAACTACATTTTGTACATTTTTTAAAGCCCGAAGGCCTAGGATTCTGAGACATTATAGAGAATTTCAGTATCTGACAGGAAAAAAACAATTTCTGACTTACTGATGACACCCCTTACAGTTATCGCTTAAGAGCGCAAATGACAGGGAACTTTGAAAACCCTGTAAGAACAAACAGAGCTATAAAAATATTTAAAGCCTTTTGCTCTATATGTAAGTTATAGGAGGATTGACTGACCGGGAAGGCCCTGGATGAAGGGGGCCTACCAAACTCAACCCAATCACACAACAAAAGTTTTCAACAAATCCAACCAAACACACAACAATGTAGAAGAATAGCCGTTAAAACAGCTTTTTGGGACAAAAACAGCAAAAAACTGACAGAAAAAGTTAGTTAAATAACTACTCAGCTCAGCCAGCTCGAGACCACGTCTTCGCAGGTTAGCGGCAAACGAGATCTGGGGGACTGGTAGTGGTGCATCCTGGGATATAGTAAGCTCAGCCAATTAGAGACTTCGCTCTTTGGCATAAGCGTGCCGAGTCGGAGCCGAGGGATCGGCTCCGAACCCATCAGTCAGAATGTAGGCGAGATAGGATCACATAACATCTAATTCTTTCTAAAGTTAAAAACTGCTTAATTGCCTTATTAACAGACACTGGATGATATAAAACCAAATTAGGTGGGAGGCTACACCACCCACACCACCCAATGTAGGGGCCAGTGCCCCCCACACCCCCCAAACTATATATACTAACTCCGGGATTGCACTACACTGGGGAAAAGGGCATATATCCTTTACTTACCTTATAGTACTATTAACACTGCCATTTTGTTTTGTTTGTTGTTGTTTTTGTTTATATATATATATATATATATATATATATATATATATATATATATATGTGTGTGTGTGTGTGTGTGTGTGTGTGTGTGTGTGTGTGTATATATATATATATATATATATATATATAAAATACACACACACACACATGTGTATATATATATATATATATATATATATATATATATATACATATATATATATAGATATATAGATATATATATATATGTGTGTGTGTGTGTATAGATATATATATATATATATATATATATATATATATATATATATATATATGTGTGTGTGTGTGTATGTATATAAACCACACTAATCTCCAGCACCGTATATTTAGCCCAAATAGGCTAAAATAACTTAAAATAAAAAACACAACACTCAGGAAAGTGCCATTCCATTCTTTAATGGCAGACATGTTCCGCCACACCCAACAAACCAAGATTTCGCCTCATGGCGTCATCAGTGCATACTTCCAGAAAGAGGAAGCCCATCCTTTATACACTTGTTCTTAAAGCTGTATTCCAGTAAAACAGTACACTTGTGCCACCCGATATAAATCAAGCATTATACACATTAGAAAGCTTTTGTTTTTAAATATATGCACATTACTCTTCCCTTTAGTTCACTCCATTGTTCCACCAAAGGTTAATAAATAAATTCAACTTTGGAAAAAATCCACAATTTAAGGTACAAAGTCTCAGTGGCAAAAGGAATTATTAATACTTATTAATTTACCAATGTTCATTCAAACCTGGTTTGAATAATGCTCCTAAATTTACAATCCACATTCTTTCTTTTTTAGTAAGAATCTTGTGTCTATGTGTTATTGTCAAATCAGACCCTACTACTTTATCTATTCCTTAGTATGTAACATGTGCCCTTTATGTATATATATATATATATATATATATATATATATATATATATATATATATATATATATATATATATATATATATATATATATATATATATATATATATATATATATATATATATATATATATATATATTATATATGTATATGTACACACACACACACACACACACACACACACACACACACACACACACATATATATATATGTGTGTGTGTGTGTGTGTGTGTGTATATATATATATATATATATATATATATATATATATTTATAAAGGGTACAGAATTTCTGGTCATTGCTTCATTTCCTTGAGACTGAATTGATCATTTCTTTGTATCAGATCTGTTCTGCTCAAGCAGTGTGCTACTGCTTGTGATGTGTTTTAACATGAGGTCACTGTATAGTGGGGTAAGGAAGTTTATCCTTTTCCTCACCATTATGCAATCTCAGAGGTGGTACGGGGGTGTGGGGGTGACAGAGCTTGCCTCCCTTGCAAAAAAAAAATGATTGTTTTCATTTTATTGTGCTGTTTCAAGTTTGGGTGTCATTTTAAGTTTCATTATTTTGCCTTTTCAATAAGTAATATATGAGTATATGTCACTTGATATAAAGACAGAATGTCTAAGCACAGATGATCTAACACAACTGATCTAAACAAACTTCATGTAATCCAGTATAACTCAAAAAGCATTAAAAATGAAAAGCAGACAATATTGTTTTTATTTATTTATTTATTTTGTGGGGGAGGGGGGTTCACAGCACCCCCCATATAAGGAATTTATCCCCACGCCCACTAACTTACATGTAAAAGCTCCACGATTGCACTGTAGTGAAGGGAAAGGAAGAAAAGCACTTGACGTGCATCACTAGCTCCCATAATCCAGCACAATGTTATAAAGCAAACTGCAATATTATAAATCTAATGGAAAACTAATACCAGTGATCACAAAATCATAAACTTTTGTTATTATTAGAGTTACAACTGGTAAAATGAACTAGAGGCTATCATTAAATCAACTATAATTTCATCAATTGTTATGTCACCTTTAATTAGATGTAGATATTCAAAATAGAAGAAGTTACCTCCACAAAGAGACCTGTCACTGGTGGAGTCCCCCAGGGTTCTGTGCTGGGACCTTTCCTGTTTGTATCTACTTTTCTGAAGTAAAAGCCAATACCAAAAGGCTCTGGATGACTAAATTTGCAATTGACTGCATGCTAGGAGCAGTCATTGAATCCCCCAATAATTTAGCTATCCTGCAGGAGGTTTGTCTTAAATAAATAACTGGTGCAAAAATCATGGACTGAAGCTAAATGTCAAAAAATGCATTATTGTATCCTTTGGGAAGTCATCAACCCCCAGGGAACTACTACATTGACAATATGTCTCTAAGAGGTGACCAGGTTGTTCAGGACTTGGGAACGTATGTTGGCAGTGACCTAGCTTTTGACCAACATGTGTCTATTGTTGTAAGAAAGTCCTTCGATTACACAACTTATAAACAAAGGGATTGTATTTAGATCTAGTGATGCCATTGTGTCACTTTACATAGCCCCCATTAGGTCAATCATTGAATAAAATTCCCCTTTGGCATGTATCTGTACCGACACATGCAACAACTAGAATGCCCACATAGATACCTTACTAAAAGGACACAAGGCCTAAACAACATCCTACATGAAGAGACATAAAACCCTGTCACTGTACTTGGTATCCTCCAGGCCGCTAAGAGGTGACCTGTGTCTGGCATACAAGTCATCCTCTGACCCATTACTGATGGATTTGCTGCACATCAGCAAGTCAAATGGCATCAGAAATACTTGGCTTAGGGATAAAACCTCTTCTGCAACATCAAAAGGATGGTTTGTTGGGACAGGCATACTGAGCACAGAATACCTCTGCTGTGGAACAGACTCCCCATCCACACAAAACAAAGTTTATCCCTGTCCCTTTTCAAGCATCACTTAGATCTGTGGTAGCCAGGGAAACAGAAAATGTACTCCAGGACTGCGCCCTTTGCTACTAATTGACAGAGGCAGCTCCTAAATGCTTTATCCTATGAGTGGGTCCCCTCAAATTATCTTTGTATGATCTCAGTTATTTTCATTATTTATAATTATTGACCATGGGATGGGTAAGGCCAATCTATAGTCAAATGGGATAGGTTATTTCAAGCAGAAAAAAGGAAAATTGACTTGGCTTAAAATGACCCTCAAGGGCAGCTAGCATAGTACTTATCTATAAACCCACAAGTAATAGACCACTTGAATGGATCCGGTATATGACTAGATAGACAGACAGATAGATAGATAGATAGATAGATAGATAGATAGATAGATAGATAGATAGATAGATAGATAGATCGATAGACAGACAGAGACAGATAGATAGATAGATAGATAGATAGATAGATAGATAGATAGATAGATAGATAGATAGAAATAATTACTCATTTTGTTAACTGACTGTGTGGGCTGGTCTAAAGACCCTTTTCAGCTACAACCCAGGCCAACAGGCAATGACAGCACAAAAAGATTACATAGACAGACATATTAGATATAAAATGACCTTAAAATATATACAAAAAGACAAACACAAATTAGTATTAGATATACTATCATTGTACTGAAAAAGCAGTATAATTATCAAACTGTAAACGTCAAAAATCATCAGTTTTGCTCATATTGCAGGGATTATTATCAGCTGTAAACAACTATTTGGTTAACTTAACTTGCATCCTAGAAGCATTTGTATTTATACTGTTCCTTGAAATGTGTTTTTAGCTGCCTTCAGAATAAAGAGATCTCAATGACTGATTGCATTTCCATAGACAGGCTATTCCATAAAGTAGGAGCAGATCTGTAAAATCTTTTCAGTGGAATTTAAGATATATGAAGGCTTTTGTAGCTCTAAACTACTTTGACTTCTTAGACTGCAACGTGTATCTCTCATGAATAGAATTTTTGCAGCGGTAGACAATAAATGTTGTTTAAAGCTTGAATGTGAGCATGTTTAATAGAAAGGCTTCAACCGGAAAACATTTTTTTTTTTTGTTGTGAAACACTAGTGTTCTCAGCTATACGATGCATGGATAAATCTTAGTGTATGTATGATAATAACGGACATCAAAATACTGTAAAAAACTGACAAAAATAAAAGAGATTCCTCACTTCACCAAAAAAAAAAAAAAACAAAAAAAAAAAACATAGTAGACTACAAAATAAAGTGTTTTGCAGCAAGCCCCCCTGCAACCCAACACCCTCAAACTTAAATATAACAAGTCTAGAATTGCACCAAACTTAAAAAAAAACACAAAATATCAGTTTTTTTATTTATTTATTTTATTTTAACATTTTTGAACATTCAGATGTTTGGTCATATGGTCTCGGCCATATGAAAGTCGAACATTTGGTTGTTCGATCATGTGAAGTAGACCCATATATATATATATATATATATATATATATATATATATATATATATATATATATATATAGTACAGTTGTATAAAATATTACCATAACAATAGTTGTCCTTCTCTTCACTGTTACAGTATTCCTCATTTAAAGGATCTCCTGCCAAGAATAGCCCAATGTCCAGCCAGTATATCAAAGCCTTCAACTCTTATAGGCACCATATGTCACACATATGCTCCCCGCACAAGATGTAAGGCATGAAGATGAAGTACGAACACATACACTCAGAACTGAAAAAGCCCCAGGTGGAGCAGAATACCCTCAGGGACAAAGAGGAACATATGCATCCAGAAGAAAAGTTAAAGAAGAAAGAAAGGCCCCTCGGCCAGGAGGACAACCAGAACACAGGGCAAGATGCAGGATAGAGAGAGAAGGAAGGAGGGACCTGAATATTGCAACAGTTAAGAGAAGGACATCTACTGTTATGGTAAGATTGTACACAACTGTACTACAACTGTACTACGTCCTTTCATATCAGTGTTGTAGTGTTCTTCACCTAAGGGAAAGTGCAAGAGCTTAAGAGGAAATCTGGAATGAGGAAGGAACAGAGGAACCCTCCACAAACCCATCCAGGATAGCCCTGGTAAAGCTTGCTCTGGCCTTGGACACAAACCCATGCAGGATAGCCCTGGTAAAGCTTGCTCTGGCCTTGGACACTAACCCATGCAGGATAGCCCTGGTAAAGCTTGCTCTGGCCTTGGACACTAACCCATGCAGGATAGCCTTGTTAAAGCTTGCTCTGGCCTTGTACACAAACCCATGCAGGATAGCCCTGGTAAAGCTTGCTCTGGCCTTGGACACAAACCCATGCAGGAAAGCCTTGGTAAAGCTTGCTCTGGCCTTGGACACAAACTCATGCAGGATAGCCCTGGTAAAGCTTGCTCAGGCCTTGGACACAAACCCATGCAGGATAGCCCTGGTAAAGCTCACTCTGGCCTTGGACACAATCCAATGCAGGTTAGCCCTGTAAAGCTTGCTCTGGCCTTGGACACAAACCCGTGCAGGATAGCCCTGGTAAAGCTTGCTCTGGCCGTGGACACAAACCCATGCAGTATAGCCCTGGTAAAGCTTGCTCTGGCCTTGGACGCAAACCCATGCAGGATAGTCCTGGTAAAGCTTGCTCTGGCCTTGGACACAAATGCATGCAGTATAGCCCTGGTAAAGATTGCTCTGGCCTTGGACACTAACCCATGCAGGATAGCCCTAGTAAAGCTTGCTCTTGACTTGGAAATAACATCCAACTTGTAGTGAAAGTATGAACAGGGGAACAAGTGGCAGCCTCAAGGATGGAATATGTATCCAAACCCTTGAAAAAAGCACCAGAGGAGGCAACTGCACTAGAAGAATGAGGTTTTATTGAAGAGGAAAGACATTTGCCATGAAAAGAATAACAGAAGTAAATGGCCTTAGAAATCAAGGACGAGATGTTTTGCTTAGAAATAGCCAACCCTAAAATCCTGGGATGAAAAGAAACAAAAAGCTGCTCAGTTTTACAAATAACTTTAGTTTTATCTAAGTAATATCTGAGCTATCTACACGGATCCAAGGTGTGAAGTATCTTCTCACTGGCAGACTGCAGCCAAGGAAAAGAGAAAGGATAATGAGTAGACTGATTAAGGTCCAACTCATTCACCACATTAGACATAAAAGAAAAAATAGTACAAAGAGACTCTGTGAAAAACTAACAAAGGAGGAGCAGCCATGACAGCTTAAAGTTTACGTCGTCCCTTGGCAGAACAGTCTTCCAAGTGCAATGTTTTAAAGAAGCTGAAGAAACAGGCTAAACAGCAGCCTGAGTCAACTTTTCAAGAACAAATGTAGAGGCAGAAAAAACACATCTCGCAGTGATAAAACAATGCCGGGAAAAAGCAAACACAGTATAAAATCCAAAACACTATTCAGCACTGAAAACACAGCTCCGTGTATAAACACAAGCATGACTAACTATATGCCGAATAAAAATTCAAACGTACATAAAAGTAAAAATGGAAAATAAACTTGTGAGTGCTTTCACGAGTAATTTGCTTCATCAGACAATAATAGCAAACCTCAAAATCTATTTAAATATAGCTAATACATTTCAAACCGACCAATTAAAAAAAATAATCAATTAATTGCCAAGTAACCATAATCACATAACATCACTCATTATCTTTTTAACCTACGCCCTTTCAAAATGGATTTTAAGGATACATACTCATTGAGTCGATTACCTATATGGGACTTAAGTCTCAGCATCCACTTTAACTCTGCTTTTTCTATATCATTAGTAATGTCACCTAAACATGCATTCTCATGCAGCACCTCCACTACTAAGAAAAACATATGCATATCACCCTCATGTAATACATGTTTAGCAATTGCACTGGACACCTGCCCTTTACGTGCACAATATAAATGATCACGAATCCTTTCTCTTAATCTCCTATTTGTTTTCCCAACATAGAAGGAATAGCAGGTTATACAGTAGGCCAAATAAATAATATTTTTAGTTTTGCAATCTAAATCAGCAAAGAACTTAAACATTCTACCAGTATCCAGATGTAAAAACTCGGCTGTAGAATCTATATACTCAAAAAATCTGCAATCGTTACACTTCCTAGTGTAACTAGCTCTTGCTGAACACTTAGTTATTCTATTGCACCTAGGATAACATAACAGTCTCTTAAGAGACTTATTATTCTTATAACAAAAACTAGGCTGCTCACCAATAATATCATGTAAAGTGTCATCGCTAGTTAATATGTTCCAGTTCTTAGCTATAATATGCTTAAGTGCAGGTGTATCACTGCTAGATACCAAAGGGATAGCTAACGGGCTTTTACTACTTCTCTTGCCTTCTATGATATTACCTCAAGCCGAGAAAAAAGGCTTAGCGTTAAGTATCCCGTGACTCAAGTGTGTTATGCTTGGCTACTTGTATTTCCTTTTTGTACCAAGTTTTTCTCAAGACCTTCTCTAATTTCTCCATTACATTCATAAAATCCTTGTTTCTAGCACTGTCTGGACATACACATAGACTGACCCATTGCTACATTCTTAAAAACATGGGGGGCATGCATACGTGATCGGTGTAACAAAGAATTCCTGACATATTTTCTATACAGTTTGGTATAAAATGTCCCTTTTTCGTCTCTACGTATCTTAATATCCAAAAATTCAATCTCAGCAGTGGACATCTTCATAGATAAAGATAAAAATGAACTGCCTTGTATATAATCCAGAAACCCATGCAATCTATCAACAGTACCCCCCCTACAGAATAACAATATCATCCACAAAATGATGATATAAACATTTCACTACAATATTCGGAGGAAATAACATTGCTCATCTTCCATTGACCCATTACCATGTTGGCGTAGCTACTGGCGCAAATAATACCGTTCATCAAAAATAAAAACATTATTATCTAGAATACCATCTAATAAGAAGCATATTAAATCAATGAAATGTTCATAAGTGCTATATAACTGTAAAAATGACTTCATCATCTCAACACCTTCAATATTTGGAATAGCTATAAAGAGAGATGCGTCATCAGTGGTAACCATAACATACTGGATGTTGTGAGATAACGTACTAGTGTATTCATATAAATTACTACAGAAAGGTTTTGTATCATGTAAAACATATTGATATTTATCTAAAACAGGATGCAAAAACTTCTCAACAAAAATGGAAGCAGGTTCAGTAATCCAGCCTGCACCTGCTATAATGGTTCTAAAAGGAGGAGAATGGCATGGTTATGAATGTTCGGCATCCCATATAATCAAGGTATCAATGGTTCCTCAACACACAAAAAATCAAATCTTTAGTTATATCACCATTAAGAAAACATTCATATAGGTTATCCCTGTATCGATCACATTACTTATGAACACCATCACATGTGACATTTATGTATAATAACATCTTTCAGCATCTGATTAATAGAATTATAAATTTCAGTGTTTGGTATCATTTTGGATTTTCCAAGAACAAAACTGAGATCCCAGGAAGGTGGAATAAGCCTCCTGGGAGGCCGGATATGAAGGATGCCTTTAAGAAATTGCTTGACCTCAAACCTAGAGGCCAGAGGAGAAGTCAAGGGCAGACAAGCAGAACTTGCTGATAGGTGAGCTTTAAGAGAAGAATATGCCAACCTAGCATGGAGCAGATCACACAAATAACAGAAAACCAGCAGAACCTCCACAGATACGGGGAGCCTGATTGAGAGAGGCACCAAAAAGAAAATCTCTTCCATTTGGACAAATAGAATTTTCTGGTAGTGGGTTTCCTGGCCTCCTGCAAAACCTGGAGCATGTCATCAGAAAAGAGGTGCCTAAAAGGGATCAAAGCCCTATCACCTACAATGCCATTTGAAGATTAGACAACTGAAGATGGACAAGAGATCCCTTTTCTTGTGTGAGAAGATCCATGCAATGAGGTAACTCCGGACCACGTTAGAAAGAAGGGGGGATCAATACTGTCTGGGCCAAAATGGAGTCACCAGCAAGATTTTTGGGAGAGGCCTGCCTGATCTTGAGCAAAACTTTCAGAAGCAGAGGAAGGAGAGGGAAGGCGTACAGAAACATCCCCTTCCAAGGAAAAGACAATGCCATCCACCTTCCAAGTGAGAGGACTTGGGACTCTGGAACAGAATAAAGGAAGCTGTCTGTTCAGAGCGTAGCTGAAAAGATCTACCTAAGGAATATCCCATCAGTGGACTATGAACACATCTCTGTGAAGCATCCATTCATGAGCCTGTGTTCTGGATCTGATCAATGAGTCTGCCACTAGACTGTGCTCTAAAGGAATGTAAACCACCGGAGGAGTCGCTTGATATTGGATAGCCAGATCCCAGACCTGAAGATTTAGCCTGCAAAGGGGATAAGATCTTGTGTTCCCTACTTGTTGACATACCACATCACTGTGCTATAGATGGTAAAGACATTGAGGGACCCAGGATGAAAGAGGGAGTGGAAAGCTTGCAGAGCTCTCATCTTTTTTATGTTCGTTTCATCCAACCTCTGATTAGGAGGCTAGAGGCCCAGGACCTTAAGGAGGCCACAAGATGCTCCCCACCCCATGAGACCCGGGACCTTAAGGAGACCATAAGATGCTCCCCACCCCATGTGACCTGGGACCTTAAGGAGGCCACAAGAAGCTCCCCACCCCATGTCTGACCTTAACGAGGCCAGAAGAAGCTCCCCACCCCATGTCTGAGGTGTCCATGAAGAGCTCCTGAGTGGGAATTGGAGCCTGAAAAGGAAGCCCTGCATTGAGAGAGACAGAGATGATAAATCCCCCACTGAAGATTGAGCACAGCATAAGGATGTTCAGACCATTGTGCAATAATGGCATTTGGACTGGTGGCAGACAAGTTTTCAGTTTGCACATCACCTTTATGCCCTAAGACTTATGAGGGGAGCATACATGTGATGTGCAGTTCCTGTAAGAGCTGAAGGCTTTGATAAACTGGGCAGACATTGAGCTATCCTTGGCAAAGTCAGAGTAGATGTTTTAGCATCCTCCTCATCTTCACAATCAGTTTCCCTGGCTTTAAAGTTGTCTGACTTTTTTCATGTTTTGTTGAATAAAATTGGCATGGAAATTATCTGTTTTTCCTGCTTTAGAGAACCCATTGTGGTTCTGACTGCAGTGTTGTGAGATAACGTACTAGTGCCTTGTTCAGTGCATGCTCAGCCTTTCTTGTTTCATTTGTCTGAAGTCTTTAACAAGGGATGAACTCTCAGAGGCTGTTTAATTACTTGTTTGCCAATCAAAGTTTTATTGGCCAGAGATGTTGCCATTTACTACAGGGGTTATAATTTCTTGTCTGCCTTTATGTCACAGATTATGTGTGTTATTTTGGTCATAATGACTGCTGGACTGCTAGCTTGTTGGCTATGTTGGTCAGCTTAATGCTTTGAATGAAGAATACGTAAATAGGTTTAAGCATATACTGATGCAGAGTATCCAAAATATGGCGGTAGCCTGACTTATTTTTTAGCGAGAGACTCCACTGTTTTTAATGAGTAATTGTTTGGGTATACAAATGGTGCGTACAGTGAGGCTGTGTGAGACACATTCACTTATGCCTTCCATAATTTTACATTTTGGATGCTAAATGGACCCATTTTGATTCAGGACAAATGTTGCTGCCATAAGAACTGGGATGTGTTCAGCCTTTTTCCCTGTATTTTGTACTGCATTTTAAAGGGATTTATATTGGAGATTCGAATTACATTAATTCAAATTCCAATGAATGAAACACAGTCCATCTAATCCTACATAAACTTTGAAAAGAAATCAAAAACAGAAAGAGACACATAAAACAATGATTGTACAGGACGCAAGCCTCCATACCTCCTACCTTAATATACTAACTCTGAGATCAGACTACAGTGGGGAAAAATACTTACCCTAATGTTAGCAATCTCACACTGACACATCTCCCAGCCATTAACCACAACCACAGCAGTTCTACTTAATAGACCACTAACTGGAATCAGCACAAGTGCATCACACAGATTCACTTACAATGCTTCATAAAACATGATGCAGATGGTCAATTTTAGAGAATTTTGCACACATTGAACTGATAATTCAATGTGTTCATACTACTACACAAACCATGGTCACTTTCTCAGTCTCCCAAAGAACCCAAAACATTCCGCCAACTCCATTCTTATGCTGTCCAATACTTTACCATTATGGACACTGATTTTCCATTTTACCAAGAAAAGATGGGTAAATCCTGAATTTGCATTGTTTGTGTATTTGAAGACTCTCTGAAGACTGTAAGATTTGGTCTCTTTGGAAGAGTGATCTTTCGAAGAGTGAGAAAGTGACTGTGGTTTATGTGGTAGTACAAATGGACTGAATAATAAGTTCAACATGTGCAAAATTCTATAAAACTGACCATCTGCATCTTGTTTTATGAAGTATTGTAAGTAAATTGAATAAACTTTGATGTAATGCAAAATACTTAAAACCAATCATCTGCACCACGACAAACTACTTGGAATCCATTTCAAAAGCACCAACTTTCTACTTTAAACCTAGGATATCATGTTAAAGTCACCTCAATTGGAAATGACCCCAGTTCTTCAGAGAGTCTTCAAAATATGACAAACAGGGCACCGAGTTACAGTTTTCAAAATAAATCCTGCTTTCAATCTGTGAATTATTCCCATGATTTTTAAATGTAATTTACTGTCCTTACAGTGATTTCATTATAATTTTTATTGCATCTGTATAAATTCAAACTGATTCTAGGTAGAGAACAGGCAATAAAGCTAGATGATGGTATTATAACCAGTAAATATGAGAAGAAATACAGGTTACAGTGATTGAGTGTTGTAGCCAAAAATGCCAGATTCCATGAAAATCCCAGGTTTTTCAAATATGCAAACAGTCCAAATTCAGGCTTTACCAGTATTTTCTCCATAAAATGGAAAATCACTGTCCCTAAACGGTAACGTATTTGTTTTCCAAGTATTCAAAGATTTAGGCAAAGGCAGAATGGAGAAAGGAGAATGATGTTATGATTCAGTCTCCTTGCATGAGAAATTGACTGTCTTTAATGGTACGAAGAAGAATCTTACCAATGTATTCATGCCCAGTTCAGAGTGAAGGCTTTAGCACTGAATGTGCACCAACAGCCGTTCCTCTCTCCCAGTTTTGATACCACCTAGATCTGTATGTCCATCACCTGATAACAACTAAAGCTTATAAACAGGGATAGTGGAAAATAAATGCCTTTATTTTGATTACTGTAATAGTATGCAGACAGAAACAATGACAGTTTTGACACACATTGCTCAATGATGTTATTTCTTCTGTGTGGTTTTGTATGCACTGCAATGGTGTCGATGCACTCACATCATATACTGACAGGGCAACCACCTGATCCTTCCCTGTCCAGATATTACATAAAAGAACTGTACGACTGGGTGGGGGTCCTGTTTCACTAGTGATAATAAAATGCATATCTAATATGTTCCTTTCTGAAGTCACAACATTTGGTCACCCGCAGCTGAGGATATCCTGACATGCTTGCAGAGTCTTTATTCTATACCCTAAAACTAACATCTTCTGTTACTTATCTTTCATTTCATCAGTTATGGGGGTTACTTTTGGAGACAAAACGACAACTTAAAAATGCATGAGCCCTAAAAGAGTATACCAACTTTCCTGACATACCAGAGTATCTTGGATATAAACTTGCTCAGCAAACTCAAGCGGCCTCATAAAGAAGTCTGTATTCCCAGAGGTAGAGTACAATTCATCTCCATACCATTCCCCCACATTTACAGCATGGTGTTAATAATACTTATAGATCATATGGAAGGAAATCTCCTCAAGTTATAACAGGATATATATTAGGGGTAAAACAAACTGAATCCTTAACTTCCTTAAGCACCACCCACGTGCCGATTACCTAGGTTTTATTTTAAATTAGGAGCGATAAGACAGGCTAGAGATTAGAGTGATGCTATTAATGAGTTACATCTAACAAACCTGGGTTTGATTTCTACAATCTATGCTTGACACATTGGTCTGAGTAAAAGTGACCCTAATGTATATAGATTAAAGTTCTACACCTCATAATTATAATAACAAATCCATACTTCATGATAAGACCAACAGTACCAAAACAACGTACAAGGTTTTGATGATGGAAAGCTTCTGGGTATTCCACATAAGAATAACAAAGCTACTAGTAAGCTAGGAAGAGGAGATGAGAACCAGCCTGTTCTAGAAACTAAGCAAATGTACTTCACAGAGAAGTGTTTAAACTTTATTTGTCGTCACTGTGTGACATTTATCAGCAGTCAAGTATTATTTCAGCAATTCACTGTCTGTCATTTTCAAGTTCTGGGGAGACTGCCAGGCATTCAGTGAAACCAGAGCACATTTCTACGTTTCTAAACACAAAGGCTGGCCTGCTAAAATAGTCTGTTAAATAAGCAGATATATGCTTTTCATGTGTACAGTGTGTAGATGCTGTGGTAGCAGATATATTTGATGTCTTTCTTGTGACACAACAGGCACAGGTACATAATCTGAATGGTCTCCAGTCAACATAGCTGCAGGTAGAGTTTTCTCTTCTGCAACTTTTATGTGTTTATCTGAAATGTCTGGTGTGAAATGTAGACATTTAGTGGTGATTATCCAGTTCTTCTATTTTTTGTTCTTGTCTGGGCCTTGTAAAGCTTGCTCTCACTTGATTGACATACATTCTCACAGAAGGGCCATATCCAATGACAACAGTGTAAGACACAGGTCCTGTACAATTCTCAGGGATACATTCAGAGCCATAACTGATTTATAATATAAACCTGGTCTCTAGCTGCAAAGCTCTTGAACTATGTATGTTTGTCAAAGCTCTATTTCTACTTCTACTTTTTTCTGGAATTTTGCTTTCAAATCCAATAAAAGCAAATCAGACATAGATCTCTTCAGACCTGAAATAATTATTTCTGCTAGAGATAATAAATCTGCTGGCAATCTGAGGAATCATCGTGTAAGTGAACAAGAACAGTGAGATTTCTTTAAGAGTTTGCATTTTTTTCTTCATTCTTTACCTCAAAGTGTACAAAATCCATTAGCCAAAACATTAGAAGACTCATGAAAAAGTACTATAGTCATGTGATGAATTCCAGCTCGCTTCATGCACTTTGCACAACCACACTGGAGAAACAAGAGCCCTTATCAGGCATATGTAGTTCTAAAATATAATGTAGATAGACTCTAAGTTTTTCAAAGGTTGTGTATAAAGTAACACAATTCCAGCCAGGCATACATATCCATCCACTATGAATGAATGAATGAACATCGGTCAAAATAAGAATCATTTTCCAAGGAGGAGACCAGCACAGTGTGCATGCAGTCTAGACCATGGCTATTCAGGACTTTCTTGTGTGTGGTGTAAAGGTGAACTCATTTGTGGTTTACTGTTTAGTTGATATTCATCCCACATTCACTTCTCATTCCAAATCCTTATCCATGCCAGGCCACCATGTATATGATATGGCTAAACCTTTATTCTGGACATCGAGATGAGCTTGATATGGCATTTTCAGTAATACACAATTACCTTGTAGAGGAGCTATGACACTAGCTCCACCCCACACTGCAATACACAACCCTCTCTGACACTTAATGCTAGCCTTCTGAAAAAGTATAGCACAAACTTCTGACTAACTTATTTTATCTAATCCTTAAACTACATATTCATGCACTTGTAATGCAGTTACAGCTTCAGCATTGCAATGTTCAGTTTGGTCAGTATGTTGTACTGCACTGTCATAACATCAGTCAGGTATGCCCAGATCTGCAGACCTTTCTGAAAAAGAGTGACCTATTAGTGCATCAGCAGTATCATCATCCTTCCCTGATCTAACATCAGTTTGATACTGATATGCTCTCGGTAGCCTTTACCCAATGATGTACTGTTGTTAAGTCCATTTGTGCCTAGTACCACACAATCATAAAGATATTTATAAAAGCAATGCTATGCTAAACACACAAACATCAAATATGTGTTATGAGAAAATATCTGAAATACTAGTCACATGGAATCAAGAAAACGGCCTTATAGTGAAGTAACCTCATGGTGTAGAAAATGTTAGTATCTGCTGCACTCAATGTCTTCATATGAGCTTTATAATGCTTTATTATATAGATTTTACATGTATGCAGATTTCAGTAGTATCTGTTAGTTATATTGATTTATATTTTGTAATATTAAAATGTATTAAATGTATAATTCCTATGACCCGGTCTGTAGATGAAAATGGTCCATGGACCAGGTCACCTATCTAATTATTAACTAGAAATAAATAAATAACTATAAACAAATAAACCTTTCTTGTGTAGTGGTGAGTACCTCTGGTCAGCAGACATTTGTGTGCAAGGCATAAAATAAAGGGAGTTCTCACGTCTATCAAACATTGCGTAGAAAACCACAACTCTGTATTAAGACAACAATAAGGACAATAGCCGGATGCATTCTGTAGAGATGGCTTGCTATTCATACATCTTTTAGTCAGAATTAGCTCCCCTATGTATATGGCTCCATTGCTGGTTTTAACATTGACTTTTAGTGTAAAATGATTCCATTACTTATACTTATTCAGTACATCGTTCAAAGAGTTTCTTAACTATGGAACCATA